>NC_089745.1:61504033-61804033 GCF_040412425.1 Macrobrachium rosenbergii | reverse complement strand
GCTGTCATTTCCTCCATCCATTCTTCAACATCCTCAAGCTGTAACTCCTCTTCACCTGCAGCTCGAAGTTGATCATGGATGACATCATCCTCACACCCCTGGAAATCGATGACAGAATCTTCGTTCTCCAGCAGTTTATTCCAGCCATTTTGCAGAGTAGATACTTTCACATTATCCCATTCCTTCGCCCAATTATGGAAAGCCGAGTGAAGATTGAAAGTCTTCATATTAGCGAGAGTCCATTGTTCTTGTTTCTTTGGCATCCTCCATCACACAGAGCATCTCCTTCAGGAAGGGGCTGGTACAGAACCTCTTTGCTGCCAAAATTATTCCTTGATCAACTGGTTGGATCAAAGACGTTGTATTCGGAGGAAAAAAGAGACAATGGTTCTGGCCATGTTCGCTGACCAATTCTTTTATGTCAGGATGAGTTGGTGCATTATTGAGGATCAATGGGGCACCAACACGGTCCCGGGAAATCTTACAGGTATTATTCACTTGGCACTTGATGACTTCAGGGATGAAATAACTGAAGAACCAATGCTTAAACCATGCTTCTTTGAAAAATCATACAGAATGGGCAGGTCGTTCAAGTTGATATTTCGTAAGCACCATGGCCAATTTGCCTTGCCAACACACAAAGGCTTGAGTCAGCATTTGCACAAAAAAGGATGTAAATTCTTTCTTTGCTTATCTTGTGGCCTTTTGCCCTCTTTTCTTCTCACAAAACATATCTACGATCAGGCATCTTCCTGAAATAAAGGCCAGTCTCATTGGCATTGTAAATTTGAGATAGCTGCAAGCCTTTGTCCTCAATCAACTGGTAAATCTTTTCTTGGAATTTCACAGCAGCATCTTCGTCAGCAGACAATGTTTCTCGTCACTTTCACTTTTCAGCCTATGCCATGCCTCTGTTTAAAGCAAAAAGCCCAACCAATTCGTTCAGTCCAGCATGAACACTAAATTTCTTGGCAGCCTCGATGAGCTGTTCAGCACCGATGCTGACTCCTGCTGTACGTTGCTGCATGTATCATTTCAGTACCATTTCTTCAAGTTTGTCGTTGCCCGATACTCTCATAGATTTTTGGGGAGCACCAGCTTTGTCCCTTCCATGTTCAATATCATAGCCTTTATTGTTAAATGCTGCCAGTTTACCTTTAGCTTTCATAATGTAAGACACTGTCTGTGCACTGATACCATGATGTTCAGCCACAATTTTCTGAGAGCAACCATTTTCTACTTTTGCAACAGCATCCAGCTTTTCCTACATGTTTAAATGCTTCCTTGAATGCTTTTCTTGGGGAGGAGCCATTGCACAAATCACTATAAACCATGAAAAAGCGAACAAACATCATGTGCTGCACACAAAGGGCCAAGATAAAGCAAGACTGAGTCAGATGCTTTAACACAAGGGATGCTGGTAAGCGAGTGGTCTACCCACTAAGAGCGTGGATGCACACAAAGGACTGAGATAAAGCAAGCATGAGTCAGACGTTTTAACATAAGGGATGCTGGTAGTGAGTGGTCTACCCACTAAGAGTGGGTGATGCACTTTCTCCCTCACTCAAACTCCCAGCACTCCTTTTGGTGCCGGATTTGCAAAAACAGTTCCGCGCTCGATCTGGAGACGTAAACCCTAAAATTGATATTTCCATTTTGCACCGATATATCCGGAAGTATGATATACCAAGGCCCGTTATCTTGGTGCACTACTGTAATATACAGTATTGTAATTTACAGTATAAAATTATTTAAAGGCTTAAAAATGTTTAAAACATCCTCTTATTTACATGTTTGGCTACATTTTGCACTATACAGCTGTGCATGTTTAGTTCCAGCATTCAGTCATCAGCCATAAAAAAATATAAATCAATACATACAGTATGTGCAAAAACACTCAAAAATGATATTTTAATGATAAAATAAAGTTTGTTCATACTTACCTGGCAGATATATATATAGCTGTATTCTCGAAGGTCCGACAGAATTTCAAATTTCATGCACACGCAGTGGCCGGTCAGGTGGTTAGTACCCATTCCCGCTGGGAGTACGGTATCAGGAACCATTCCCATTTTCTATTCAGATTTTCTAACGCCACTGTCTCCTGAGGGGAGGAGGGAGGGCAATATAAATATATATCTGCCAGGTAAGTATGAACAAACTTTATTTTATCATTAAAATATCATTTTGTTCATGAGACTTACCTGCCAGATATATATATAGCTGAATACCACCTTTGGAGGGGGTAGAGACAGCCAAGAATTAGGAAAAACCAATTATTGGTAAAATTATTTTGGTTCCTTATCTGATAGCGTAGCTGACTGAGTGGTTACTGTCACTCTAGTCTGCTTCTGCTTTACTAGAGACCCCAGCGAGGTAGTGACCTATATAGCTGGCGACTTCTAGATGATCTGTCAACGGGGCGTGACCACAATGTGACTAGATCATAGCCCATACAAAGAGGACAAAAGAGCATTACTAACCACCTAACCAACACCTAAAGCGTTAGTTTGCAAAGGATTGGGAAGACTGCTTCCAGTAGTCGACCCAACAACCACAAAAACACAATTAAAAAGGGGATAGGATCAGAGTTACCCCTTGTCCCCAAGGTTGCTGAAGCAGCAATGTATGGTCCCAGCGAAAAGCAATTTTCGTATGCTACCTAAACATCTTGCCAAGAGTGTGAGGCAAACACCGAATTGACTTCGCCAAAATGTGGCACTAAAAATGTCACTGAGTACCATATTTTTCTTGAACGCCATGGAGGTAGCAACTGCCCTCACCTCGTGAGCGTTAACTCTCAACAACTTGAAGTTGGAGTCGTCACAACTAGAGTGTGCGTCCTTAATGACGTCCCTAATGAAGAATGCCAGTGCATTCTTCGACATAGGTTTAACTGGTTGCCTCACAGAACACCATAAAACATCCAATGGACCACGAGTGTCCTGTGTTCTTTTAAGGTAGTACTTGAGAGCTCTAACTGGACATAGAACTCCCTCAGGTTCCTGTCCAATAAGGTCTGCTAAACCTTTAATTTCAAAGTGTCTAGGCCAAGGGTTAGAAGACCTATCATTCTTAGCCAAGAACTTAGGGCTTAAAGAATAGACAGCATTGTGTTCCTTGAAGCCCACATGATGGCCTCGAACTTCTCTCACTCTCTTCGCAATGAGGAATGCCGTTTTCGAGTAACATCCTTAAGAGATGCAGAGTGGAGAGGCTCAAAAGGACTAAACATCAAAAACTTGAGCATTACGTCCAAGTTCCAAGCAGGGGAAATCAGCTGAGGAACCTTGGATGTCTTGAAAAGAGCTCAAAGATCGTGGAGGTCCTTATTGTCAGACAAAGCTAATCCTCTGTGTCTGAATACAATCGAAAGCATGCTCGATAACACTTGATAGTCGGAACTGCTATAACGAGTTTTTTCTCTTAAGTAAAGGAGAAAATCCGCAACCTGGCTCACAGTGATAGAGGAAGAGGAAAAGCCCTTCTTTCTACACCAACCTTTGAAGGTTGCTCACTTCGCTAGATATATCCTTTAGATGAAGAACTTCTGGCTCTAGCGATGGCCCGTGCCACCTGGCCAGAAACCCCTTCGCTCTGACCAAGTTTCGATAGTCTGAAAGCAGTCAGGTTCAGGCGGGGAGATTCAAAGATATCTCGTGAAGTGGGTTTGTATGAGCAGGTCTGCTCTCAAAGGAAGGGTCCTCGAACGTCTACCAACCAGAAGAGAAACTCCGAGAACCAGTGGTTGAAGGCCAAAACGTGGGGATGAGAGTCATCCTCGTCCCTTGTGAGGCCGCTGAACTTGCGTATGACTTCTCCCAGAATTTAGAACGGGAAAAAGGCGTAAACATCTAATCCCGTCCAATCCCAGGAAGAGCAACTATCGCAACTGCCCCAGGGTCAGTACAGATGAGCTTTATAGAGGAGCCTCGCTGTTCTTGAGGTCGTGAAAATATCCACAAGATGGCGACCCCAAAATTTCCAAAAATCTTGGCAAACCTCCTGATGAAGGGTCCATTCCTTCGGCAGGAGTTGATGGCGCCAACAGAGCAGGTCTGCTCGAACATTTTCGACCTCTGCAACAAAACTTGTGAGAATCGAAATGTTGCGAGCACAGGCTCAAAGAATAATCTCTCTTGCAAGGCTGAACAGGAACAAGTAGTATTGTCCGAGTTTGCTAGAACTACGATTGCAAACTTGGACCTCGAAGAATTGGCGAGCTAAAAGATAGCCGCCAAATCTTTGAAGTCGATGTGCCAGGACACCTGTTCCTCTCTCAGGTTCCTAACACTTCCTCTCCCTCTAGTGTTGCCCCCAACCTGTTGACGACCCGTCGGAAAAACAACACTAGGTTGGGGTTCAGAAGCTGGAGGGAGATCCCTTTCTGCAATTCCGTTGGATCGAGCCACCACCACAGATCTTCTTTATATAAGGAAGAATTCTCAATTCCTCTTTCAAGTCTTCCTTGCTTTGTCAGTTCTCCAACAAAAGAACTGAAGAGGCCTGAGATGCAGACTCCCAGAAAACAAACTTCTCCAGCGAGGAAATGGTCCCCAGCAGACTCATTCCTTCCTTCACCTAGCATGTTTCCTTTTCCAAGAAGGCCAAACTTTTTCGTACATAGAAGTTGCCGTTCTTGCGACGGAGACGCTATAAAAGCCGCTGAATAGATCTGAATTCCCAGACACAATGGACAGTGAGGGGATCAGCTGCGACTTCTCCACAGACCAGAAGTCCCAGGGACTTCACGAGTTGCAGAGTCAACTGAAGGTCCTCCAGATACCTTCGCTTCCGACGGCGCCGAAGCAACCAGTCGTCCAAGTAGAGTGAGATCTGGCGTGCGACAGATGCAACTGCATCAACGCGTTTTTCATGAGGCGTGTAAACACCCTCGGAGCAAAATGTGACGCCAACAGCATCTGGTGTTCCCAGGCGGTCAACCATCCAAGTACTGACCAGACCCAACGTTGCTTAACTTCGCTGATCGGACGAAAGCGGTGTTTTCAACGCATGGTATGGCCGTTGTGCAGAGTCCAAAGCAGAGAGCCTGAACTGGCACGTCCTAGCCCCAAGACAACCTGAGATACTTCACGAACGTGGATGAATTGGGGCGTGAAGATAAGTATCTTGGAGATCCAAAGATACCATCCAATCCCGGGATGAAGGGCTCCTAGTATTGACTGCGAGGTCTCCATCTTGAACTTTTCCTTCCGGACCAAGTTGTTCGACCTGTTGACGTCCAAGACGGGTCTCCAGCCTACTGAAAGTTTCGGGACTAGAAACAATCTGTAGTAAAATCCCGGGGAACACCGAGTCCAAGATTTGTTCCACTGCTCTCCGCTCGAACATCTGTTCGAGCAGGTCAAACAATTTTCTGTTTGACAGGAAGGCAGTTGGGAAACAAAAAACAAAAGAGGAGACAGGAAGGGAATCAAGTAACCTCTCTCTAACAGTAGGAAGGACCAAACGTCTGCCCCTCACTCTTTCCAGGCTTGTGCAAAATGAAGCCTGGTTGCAAAGGGAGTCTGGAGATGAAGGGAGTCACTTGCTACCTCTCTTGGAAGTGACATTCCTTCGGGAAAAAAACTCTCTCTCGTGGTGCGGGTCTCGTGTTGCTTCCCATGGAAGCCCCTTGTTATGCAAACATTTAGCTTTCGTTTACTTTTTGTATCTGAGATCGGTGCAAGCGTTATGAAGGAGATGCAGTTTGAATGTCGATAACTTTAGTTTTGAGAAAAACGATATTTTTTTTTTTTTTTTTGCTTCTCTGTGTATTTATTTGCTTGCCGTTACACAGTTTGATGTTTTATGACATAATGAAAAGCCAAAAATAGACCTGCAAAGTAATATAACTTCGCTAAATGAAGCTAAATGAAGCGAGTGTCAAAACACGGCTGAGGTTGGCCAGCGACGTTTTACTTAGTCAAGCTCTGAGCTGCTACTGACTGACTGCCACTGACTGCCCTGCGGCAATCCTGTCTTTCGTTGATGCGTACTATGTCCACAGGGTTGCCATAGATCGCATTAGATATTATTTCATAGCTAAAAGGAAATTACCACCGATATACTGACAATATCATTACATTATATGAAAAATGTAATTTGACTATGATAGGTTACTGTTTTGTTTATAACTTCTAACTGTGGCGAACTTTTAAATAAAACTTTCTGAGAAGATAGTCAGGATATGTATGATGCCATATATAAAATATCCCAGAAAATTTTATTTCCGATTTAAAAGTCAAACGCTCCCCTTAAGACAAAGACAACTGCGAAGGTGGAGAGAGAGGAGCCGAAGGTTGAAAAGTCTCAGGAAACAGATCCTTAAGAAAAAGCCAGAGTCTGATAATCAGAGGAAGAAGAAGACGAAAGAAGTTTCTCTTCATACAAAGGCTGTGACGAAAGAGGATGTTCTTCCGCAGCTGGCGGGTCTTGAGTGAGTGGTGAAAGTAGTTCGATTCGCCCGATCGTGGCGGGAACTCCCGCGAACGAAGAAGACGTCAACTAAAGTAATTTATAGTAAACATAAAAAATGTGGAACGCTTCACGATTAGCGTGTCATCCTTGCGCAGGAGCCATGCTAATCTTCTCTGTATCGTTCAATTTTAGTATATGTACTGCCGAAGCAAGTACTGGCTAAATTAAGAAGGACATCAGATGTTGAAGAGGGTAGTTGTGCGACATGATGAACAACTGGAGCGGCGTCAACACAAGACTTGAAGCTATACGGGCGAAATTAGCGAGCGTCATGGCGTGACGCGAGAGGCTTATTGGCAAGTACTAGAAGAGAGTTACAGCGTGGCGCGCGCGGCGTCATGGCTAGGCGCGCGTGAAGCGTGAGAAGCGCCCGTGAAGCGCAAGACGCGCTCTGGCGCGAGACAAGAGAAAAGGCCAACACCTCAACTCGGGAAGACGAATATGAAGCCACTAAACACTCTCTCTAGACGACAGACGCTCTGTATCGTTCCCAAGCAGGAGACGAAGGTGAAAGTCTGTACCTCTTAACAGGCAGATTCGACTCTTGAAAGGTTCATGAGAGCATCCAGCTGTTGTTGCAAACCCAACAAAATCTTACGCGTTGGAGAAGCCACTCTCTCGGGAGAAGGGATGAACCTGAGAGAAGGAAAAGGGCGAGAGACGTATACTTCCTTCCACAGGGAAGAAGCTCTAGCCCTTGCCTTAGCGCGACAGGGGGTCGAGTAGAGTGATCATTCAAAAACACTTTATTCTCTTCTGCAGAGGAATATCCACGCAACTTTCGGGAAGAGTACAAACGTCTAGAGGAAGAGGACGTGAAGCGTCCTCTCCTCTAAGCTTCTCTTAAGAGGGCGAGAGTCAACCGAGCTCCAACCCGTGGCGGGGAGGGCGTGTCGGAGGACGAAGCAATCCTTCAGGATGCGTGCCTGAGCACGATCCCTGGCAGCCTGGGTAGCGTCATCAGGACCTGCCGAAGGACGCCAGATCGGTGGGAAGCCCCGTAACCCTCATGCGGCTTTCGACATGCCCCCCCTGGTCCTGGGAGTTCGACAGAGGTCCAGGCCTAGAGGCATTATAGGGCCGATCTGACGCCCCCTCCACAACACTAGGGGCACTAGCACTAACACTATGCGTTTGAATTGCATTCACTTTAGTTTCAAGAGCACGCATTGACTCCACCACACGAGCCAGGGAATTACCTTCTGCAGCAACAAACTACAGGGTTAGTAATAAATTACTACAGGGTTACTAGTAGGAGAAAACCCTGACTGTCCAACTAAGGATGCACTCTAGGAGGAAGATTTCCTCAGCCTATCACGCTCCAATTTAAGCATATAGGCTTCATATTTCTTCCACTCACTCTCAGACAATCCCACACATTCATTACCGATTATCATAGAGCATTGAACACCCTTACATAGCATACATAAAGAGTGAGGAACTATCAAAGTCTTCGATAGCCTCACCTTACATTCACCCAAGCTACATACTCGATAGCTAGAGGTAAGACATCTTAATTATAAGAAAAGTCAAAAGCAAAATCAAAAACGGTCCACAAAGAGCGTATGCCAAGTCACAGATCCAGTCGAATACCAAAAAACAACCAAAATACTTAAGTGACAACAAATTTCGAAATCCAAAAGGCGGAGGAACTGACAACAGGTGTTGACAGTCCGGCGACAGAGAAAATCTGAATAGAAAATGGGAATGGTTCCTGATACCCGCCTCCCAGCGGCGGGAATGGGTACTAACCACCTGACCGGCCACTGCGTGTGCTATTTAATTTGAAATTCTGTCGGACCTTCGGAGAATACAGCTATATATATCTGGCAGGTAAGTCTCATGAACAAAACAAATTTTAAATAATTTCCAGTAATAAAACACAGTACACATACAATAAAATAATTTAAACTTGAAAATTCTCTTGTTTACATGACATTTGGCTATAGCTTGCACTGTATGTATGTATGCATTTCCAGCATTCAGTCCTCTGCCATTAAAAATACTGTAACAGTACTTTGTAATGTACCTATACAGTAATATAAGCTTATTAATATAAAAAATATTGTTGCAATACATAACATTCAAATTCCAGTGTTCTGTCACATGGTGGCATTAGTTCTTGTCAGCAAATTCATACGTACTTGCCTGCATGTTATTTGCAGTGTCTTATCTGCATTAAATTAGTTTCAAGTGCTAGTGCTACTAAGCATAATTCAACTGGAAAATATGGTGGCTATAACAAAACCCCATGAAAAGGGTGAAAAGGTCATAGTTCGTTCTCTTAGTTTGAGTTGCACTAAAGCACTGGCAGTTATTCGCCATACGGCACAGATTTTAACCCGCTTCAAGGATAATGGTTCAAGGATGAAGAATATCATCATTAACAAAAAAAGAGGAAAGATCTATCAAGAAATGGAACAGCTTTTTTCTCTTTGGACTGAATGGCAAACTTGTCCACATATCCCCATAACCGAGCTGCTGATTCAGGAAATAGCACTGTCTTTGTCTGAAGATCTCAAGAAGTTTTCCAATGAGAAAGGCTCACATTTCAAGGGAAGTATAGGATGGTCTATGTGGTTCAAGCAACAACACAATCTTCGCAATGGCAGGATCCAAGGCAAAAGTGTGTCAGCCCACGAATCAGCAGACTCTAAATTTCCTGACACATTAGTGAAGCTTGTAGAGGAGACATTGTTTCTTAACTATTTCACGTGGATGAAACCGGTGTTTACTGAAAGAAAATGTCAGACCACTCATTCATAGCTGCTAAGAAGGAGGCTATGCCAAGCTTCAAGGGTGCATAAGACAGTTTGACCTTTTGTTGGGAGGCAGTTATGAAGGTGACTCTAAGCTAAAGACACTGCTGTTGTATTATGCAGAGAATCCTTGAGCATTGAAGAACATCCCCATAGCCTCTCTTCCAGTGATTATATGTCGAACCTCAAGGCTTGGGTGACAGCCATTATTTCTGAGAATGGGTTCTTTGACCACTGTGCACCAGCAGTGGAGAATTATTCTAAAGAAAAGGGCATATCTTTCAAGATCCTCATCTTGGACATAGCTCCTGGCCACCACCAAAACATCGTTGACTTTCAACAAAATGCAACTATTGCCTACCTGCCTCCCTACACCAACTCTATTTTGTAACCAAAGGACCAGTGGATCACTGCCATCTTCAAGCGATACTAATTCTGGGAAACACTTAGGCAGTCTGTAGATGCAATTATTATGAATGATGAATTAACATTCCATGACTTTTGGAAGGGTTACAATATCTACAATGCATGCCTGAATATAAATGCTGCTTGGAAGGAAGTTTTGTCCAAGGGTATGAATGTGAAAGCCAAAAAACAACCTTGGTCAAATACCCCTCTAAAAAATTACCTAGACACTCTACAACCCTATAAGCAACCCCATAACATCACTAATACTGTAAATGCACAAAAAGTTCTTCAAAAGTTGAACACTTTTTGTCTTTTTAAGACAGTAAATTTTGTAAATGCAAGTTTTTAAAAATGTAAAAAAATTATATATATTATAATATGTCTTATGATATGTATGTTTTCTGTAAATTAATGAGTTTTTGTAATTTTTGTAATTTTCTCTTGTATTTGTCATATGTTGTGTGTTGAGATATCAGGCCTCAGATCTCAATGGGTTGGTTGGCTGTGTGATAAGATAAGAAACATCTTCCTGTAGGCTTTTGTGTTCACAGCTGAATGTTTGTTCAAATGGGTGACCACAGGAAATCCTTTATGCAAGAGGCTAAAAGCACTTAAGTTATCAGTTAAAGGGAGAAGAGGTGACAGGTATAGATAATATTTGTTGACCAGGGCGAGGATATTGCTGGTTCGTCTGTGTTTGTACAAGTGTTCATACAGGACTATATTTTTTATGGTGTTGGAACAAGAATGTTACATACTATGACAATGTTTTTTTAATGGTTTTATAGTGCGTACATATTATATTATTAAAGATATATTATTTTGTATTTTTAAAATTTGTTTTTATGTGATTTAGCACATTCTATATTTTTATGGCTGATGACTGAATTCTGGAACAAAGTATTTACAAAAAAAAAAAAAAAAACCCATATTAATAAGAGAATACTTTACAAATATTTAAGCTTTTAAATTATTTATACCATAGATTTCATTACTGAATATTATTTTAATATTAATAAGAGAATATCTTTAAAATATTTAAGGTTTTAAATTATTTATACCATATATTTCATTACTGAATATTATTTTTAAAATTTTAACATTTGTTTTCATGCAATCTGACTCGAGTTGTTTTTTGTTTTTTATCATGTTCTAACATTTGTTGCTGACCGACGTAAAGATGCATAAACTGATGTAAGTTGATTTTTATTTTTACTTTTAATTTTTTACAAAAATCTCTGGTATCAAAAATGCCTTAAGTCATAACGACGTGTCTGGAGCTATTACTGTATATCATGTACTTATCATTTGTTTATCTTTATTCTTTTATTTTTTATATTTCACCATATTTCTTTCTTATACTATTATCTTTTTACACATCATGATTACTAAATGGAAACTTTGTCGTGATTCATTTAAATGTGTTCTGCTGAACTATAAGAAAAATCCAAAAAGAAACTGAGTTTAACAAGTTGTGGGACAATCCTTAAATAAGGTATGTAACATTAATTAATTTGAATATGAGGGAAAATCAATGAACAGGTATTCATCATTTCTCTCTATAAATCAAAAGACTTACATGAAAAAAGAAACATAAGATAAAGCAATATTGTAAAACACAAAATTGTGAACAGGTCAGAAATAGGGTTTTTAATTAATGTAATAAAACCCAATATATAATTCTACTAAAAACACCAAACAAACCACTCAAGTATTTCCTAGCAATACACATACATACACCTTTCTAATATTTCACTGTGCATGCATATAAAATTCAAGAACTTACTTCTTTTCTCTTTTAATCCCCGATGATGCATGAGGAAGCAGAAAAAAGTAAACTTTGTTTTTTGGCTTGGGAGTATTCTTCTTTACCACAATGTCAAGTACCCATGGTGGAACCGATTCGTTTAAAAGAACTCCTTCAGTATCCCCACCAGCATCACCACACAGCAATCTATATAATGTGCGGCCCTGAATTTCACTGAAAAAAAAATTAAATTAAATGGTATAATCAACAAAGATTCTGAGGAACAAAAGTAAAACAGAGACCACACATATTCAATAATGGCCTAACACAAGTTGTATAATTCAAATAAATACTGCTATATTTGTGACCGCAATCCCTGGTACCTGAAAGTGCTAGTGGTTGTGCTGAAAAAGGTCATCCTTGACCCCCTTGAATATTAAATTTAATCTAAAAACTATAGCTAAACATTGCAATATACATATTTAAAAGAAAACATCGAAATATTTTTTGGATTAAAAATCATCATTATTTCTACTGCACTTTACTAACGATGAACTGAATGTAGAAAAAACAAAGCATCCAGACCTTAGTGCTTATTTAATCATTTTTTCTTTAACTGTGTTTTGATACTGTATGAAATAAAGTAAAGCTTTCTATGATTCTGTATATCCTTCATGATTATTTATAAACGTATAAAAGTTCGTTTCCTAAAGTACCATTATGTTAAAAAAATATGCAAGACTATAAAGTATAATACTGAAAATGTATTACCTAAGGTAAAAACATAAACTTGTTTCCCTAGTGAGAATGGAATGGCAGCAAAGAAACTTTTCAGGTATGTCCTATTTATACAACTACACAGACCACCTCATGGTCAGTAGGCCACCTTCCCTGAAAATAATTTTTAAAGTAATTTGTATTTTTCATAGGTATAAAAACCAGTCTTTTGACATAGGAATGTCCCTCTGTGCAAGCTGGAACTAGTCACTGACACCTGGTATCAAGGTAGGTAAATGGTGATTAAGGGAAGTGTGTGGGGGAATACCCCTAACTCACCTGCCCCCACCAAGCACTTTTTCCTTCAGCATCAGGGCAGCGACTGGGGTGACTGAGGTGAGCAATATGAAATTGGTGTCTGGTATTATAATAATAAAAACTACCTTAAAAACTATGTTGTTCCTGCAGAAATACAGTACATACCTATTGCCTTTTATGTATGAGAACACTCATAAGGTTCATGGTTTTCTGTCAACTGGAAGTTGCAAACCCACCCAAAAATGTCATTACCCCAGTCATGATAGCAAGCAAGGGGAGTGATGACTCCTTAATCTCCTACAGTAATTGGTGTCACATATGGATGTCAGAGAATTAAGGCACCCAGCAAGAGTGAGGGCATCTAGAGCCCCACTCAAATGAGGAGAGGTTCCCAGTACCAAGCACTATCCCCATAATTGTCAAACAAGTCAGATGGCAGCTATATCTGGCTAATACAAAATTAAAGGTTCAGAGTACAGGTCTACCTCTGCATCCTCCCCTGTGTTAAAGGGACAGGCAGGTGGGCATACATATTAAAAAAGGGCTTTAAGACTTTATGCTCAATTGTGTATCATACCAGTAATGCAGCCCAATCTAGGAGGCACTCACCTTAGCTGCAGCTCTGCACAGGAGAAGGAAGGAAGAAAGGAGAGACCAGTCATTCTACAACCACAACCAGCCCAGACTTAAACTATGCCAAGTACTCAAGTGAAATACTTTTCAGTCTCAGCAGAGCTTGGCAGCTACACAAAACCTGTTGAGCAGCTACCACAGGTCCCAAGGAGCAAGTGGCTAGGGACCTGTGGGCAACATCCCCTAGGAAGAATGAGGTGAAGGTGGTCTGATGTTTCCAGACCTCCATCCTCATTACCTGAAAAACCAAAACATCCTCTGAAAGGCAAGGGACAGTCCCATGCCCCTGACTCTATGAGGTCTCACATACACTAAACGACTTGTCCTCTCTTGACAAGTCATAAGCTTGCCTGACTACTTTATGTAGCCAGAAAAAAGGGTGTTCCTAGACACTACCATCTCATGCTTTTCAGTACTATAAGAAACTTGCTGATAGTCTGGTCTACAATGGCAGTTCCTTTCGAAATAGTGCTTTATGGCTTGTACCAAGCACAGAAGCATCTCGTCCAAGTCACCACAAAGTCTCGGAGAGGATTGAGAAAATCTCATATTTTTCGTCAGGAACTGACAATTTATGAGTTTTCACCATTAACTTAGAAATGAATGACGAGAGAGATTCAACTCTCCAAGTGCTAGATGAGATAAACCATGTAACACCCCAATACAGTAATACCTCAAACTTGCGCGATTTGAGTTGCACGAATTCACAGACACACAAATTTTTTATTGGAACCTAACTAATGGTCATACACAAGTTTTTCACAGACACGCAAACATTTCTGTACACTGAGAAACCCAGCAAAAGTGTTTGTTTAATTTTTTATGTAATTTATAAGTTTTCAAGCCCCCTCTCTCTCTCTCTCTCTCTCTCTCTCTCTCTCTCTCTCTCTCTCTCTCTCTCTCTCTCTCTCTCTCAGTTATGGTGCATGTAAACAGGTATGTTTATTTGTATGATAAATAAACTTTTTAAGTAATACTAATTTTCAAATATTAATAAGATTAATAAAATTAAATAATAATAATAATAATAATAATAATAATAATAATAATAATAATAATAATAATAATAATAATAATAATAATAAAACTATAATACAAAATTTATATTATTTTGAACAAACAAATTCTTCCCTCATCTTTTGTACGAAGGTGGAAGGCAAAAGCTGTCACACATGTCATTTAACATGACAAGAATGAGAGTGTTGCTAATCAGTGGTCAAATTTTTCTTGTAATTCTCTCTCTCTCTCTCTCTCTCTCTCTCTCTCTCTCTCTCTCTCTCTCTCTCTGTGTCCGTAATAATTCATAAAAAAATTCACTCTCTTAAGTAAGGACAACTGTTATCTTTCTCTCTCTCGTTCGAAGTTAGCCAGCCTACATATTACAGCACTGTTTCTCTGTATGTCTTTAACTGTACAGTAGATAATTTTGAATTGATCTAATTTTACCTGTACCGTTTACAAACTGTAAATGCGTAGTTCTAAAACATAGAGACATAGAGCATTTCAGAACAGAGAGAACGTGACAGGATAAAAAAAGTTTGTAAAAACGGGGTTGAGAAGACTTCTAAAAATAGATTGGTGGAATGGGGGAGAGAGTCACACTCTATATTCTTAAGTCAACCAATTATTTCTTTTTTTAAGAGTAATGTATTAAGCTAACTCTCTCTCTCTCTCTGTAATACTGTAATTCATAAATAATATAACTTGACATTTCAAGTAAGGACAATCTCTCTCTCTCTCTCTCTCTCTCTCTCTCTCTCTCTCTCTCTCTCTCTCTCTCTCTCTCTCTCGTGTTATTCTCTCAGTCTCCGTAATAACAGATAAATAATTTCACTCTCTTAAGTAAGGACAACCCTTGAACCAGGCGATTCTTTACCGTTCATGTTGGTTCTCTCTCTCTCTCTCTCTCTCTCTCTCTCTCTCTCTCTCTCTCTCTCTCTCTCTCTCTCTCTCTCTCTCTCTCTCTCATAGTTAGCGCTCACACATTTTTACAACTTATTAATTCTCTGTATATCTTTACCTGTACAGTAGATAGTTTAAATTGATGTAATTTGACCTGTATCGTCTACGAAGTTTAAATGCACTAGTGTTGCAAATACGTTCTAAAACATTGAGGCATAATAACTAAGAGTTGTATTAGTCAAAATATAAAACACTGTTTGTTCATAAAAAAGCATTTCAGAACAAAGAGAAGGAGATGCAGAATAAAAAAGTTGCTAAAAAGAGGTTGAGATGATTCTAAAAATAGATCGGTTGGAAGGGGAGAGAGAGAGAGAAATTCTCTTACAACTCTCAATTTTTATGTAAACCATTTATTTCTCTTTTTTAAGGGCAATGTATTAAGCTAACTTTTAAATGAAATTACAGTAACTTTAATTCCATTTAAAAGTTAACTTAATAATTTGGGAGCACGATTAGCGTCATATTTAGTGTTTAAACTTTAGAAATAAGCATTTATTAGCATTTTCAGAGACCATGCCAAACTTACGCAAAAATTCACCCTGCGCGAGGGGTTCTGGAACCTAACCTTGTGTAAGTTCGAAGTATGACTGTACACTGTCGAAGTTAAGGGGCGCGTTGACCACCGAATTTTGATTAATTATCGAATTTTAGTTACTAAGAGTTTTCAACTGCTTTATGTTTAAATATACATATCCTGAAGCATTAATGCTAAAAAATATTTTTTTATATTGGTTTATTGACAATTTTGTTCATCGCTTGTATGGCACTATGAACCATGAATTGGAAAAAAAAACTGTAAAAGTGTCTGATTTGGTGGATGGAGTTACACACTGTTTTGGATGTTTTATGTATAAATAAACGAATCTTGAAGATAAATTGCTCAAAAAAAATGTTCAGATTGGTTCAAAGACAATTTTGTTCATCGATTGCACAATGAATGACAAACTGTAAAAACTTGTAAAAATGTCTGTATGACTCTAAGAGGTGGATGGAGCTATGCACTGTTTTGGACTGTTGTATGTGTAAATAAACATATCTTGAAGATAAATGCTCAAAGAAATATTTAGATTGGTTCCTGGACAATTTTGTTCATGACTCTAAGAGGTGGATGGAGCTATGCACTGTTTGGACTGTTGTAAATTTGAAGATAAATGCTCAAAGAAATATTTAGATTGGTTCCTGGACAATTTTGTTCATCGCTTGTACGGCACTGTGAACGACAAATTGTAAAAAAAGGCAAGTAAAAGTGTCAACAAAATTTATTAAAAAATAATTGTCAACCACTAAAATATCCCATTCTCTCTAATGATATAGGGATAACTTGCTCAAGATCTCTTGATCATCTCAGAATTCTCTTAAAAGTCCAAATTTTTTTTACTTTGCTGTCTTCCCAAAACTTACTTTTTTCAAAGCTAAATGCTTATTTCTCCAAGAAGACTGAACCAAATTCAATGAAACTTTTACAGAGTTAAGTATAACTATATATCTTTATTTTGTTGTCGGGAAAATCGCTTTTCATTGCAACTTTTAATTTCGCATATTAATTTTGAAAAGTGACGTTATGATTTTTTTCAACTGCAAAATAAATGAACTTGAGAGGTCGAATTTCTAAATTTACCCACAAGAGAATTTTCAATTTTAGTTGTAGAATAAGTGGTAAAAATTTGAAGCAAATCCCTTCAATCATATGGCTGAAACAGTCATTTACTTTATAATGGGGCCTTAAGCAAAAGACTTATGAGCGAGCTCCTTCAAATGGCACTTCTGGTCCTTGATCCACAGTGAAAGTAGTCCCCCAAAATTCCCTAAGATGGGATCATGTGTGCATGTGATCTGCTTCACAGACAATGAAGCAAATCTTTCCAGCTTTGATGATGGTGGCCTACTTGGCTGAATGCACAGTCATTTACTTTATAATTTTGGGCCTTATGGCCAAAATGGCCATTTTCAGTGCATCCCTCCTTTGCTTTTTGGTTTTAACAAACCAGAAAACACATTGGATGAGCGATACAAAGCCGGGGATTTTGAATTTCAATTATTTTTCAGATATGAATTTTTATTTTTTTAATGAAATTTTCCCACAAAAATCAGAAACTCAAAATATTAAAAATCCCCGGCTTTTAATTAATCCACCATGTTTCCTCATATTATATATGAAATTTCATTTACATTGGTCCAATTTGGGAGAGATACATTTTGGGTGAAAAACAGTTTGAGAAACAAAAAAAAGGACTCAAAGACATCCATTTTTAATTTTTATTTTAGCAAAATTATTATAAATAAGAATATTAATTCAATTTATGCACTTCTGGTCCTTGATCCACAGTGAAAGTAGTCCCCAAAATCCCCATAAGATGGGATCATGTGTGCATGTCAAGTCTTGATCTTTTTTTTCCTCCGACAAAAATGAGTGACGAACAAATCTTTCCAGTCTTTGATGATGGATGGCCTCTCTCTCTCTTGGTCAGAACTCTATACAGCTGAATGCAAGAATTCCAAGACATACATTTTTGTTTACTCCTTGTCCTTCTTAATAACTTGAAAATGCCCATCCTTACTTAGAAAAAAAAATGGATTTTCCTTTTTTTATGGGTTAAAACTTTTACACTAGAAATACTTTTAAAGGACACATTCTTGAAATTTGAGAGAATTTTTTTTTCAGCAAATCGAATTTTTAAAGATTATTGGGTTTTTTTTGCGGCCGATCCCACATTGAATACAAACGCTTCATGGCTAGCAAGGCATGACATGCTAATAAGAATGCATTTGACTGCTGACTGAGCAGAGCATGGACAGGAAATGCTCTTCCCTATGGAATGTGTGATCACATGATCGCACCAGCATTGTGCAGCAGAGTGATCACAGAATTGCATGATCAACCACAGGCAGACTGCATAACCAGTCACTGAAGATTTTGAATAGATTTTTGTTAGGGAAATGAAAGACTGCATCATCAAACATATGGCAGTTGATATCTGTACTATACAAAATACTAATACTAAATTACTGTCTCTTCAATTACACTGGTACCTTTAGCCGCCCTATGAGAGCTGATGGTCAGCTCAGTGGTCTGGTTAAACTATTTTAATAATAATAATAACTCAACTTAGCCAACAGTTTGGTTGCTGGCCTCTTGAAAGTTAACAAAATCCTTATAATTCACTTTTCAGGTTCAGCGATGTTGGTTAGCAAAAGGCTAATCACTAATCCGGCATCATTGGGACCTGGAGGGTGCCAGATTAGCCATTTTACCGGATTAGCCATTTCTTAGGCTAGAATACACGAAACCCAGTAGCTAAGCACTTCATTTTAGAATTAAAATATCCCATAAATCAGTACAAGTTGGTTAATAAAGAAAAGAAAATGATCAAATACAGGTAGTGCTCGAGTTACGATAATTCGACTTACGATATTTCGAGTTTACGATGGGGTTAGCAATTAATACCGATACGAAAATATTTAGGAAATATTTTTAGATTTCACGCAGGCGCAGGCAGCAAGAGACCAACTTACAATAGACCATCTTCTTTTCCTCCATCTCTTTATTCCATCTGCTAGTTAAAAAAGTAAAAGAGAATGATAAAAGTATTGTTAATAACGTTATACTCTTGCGTAAATGCGTACAGCGATAAACAAACAAACGGGGAACTGTTGTTTTGCTAATAATCGTATCGGACAACAACTGTTTTTCTTGTATTTCAACCATCGTACGGTAATAAACAATTACTGTAGTTATGTTACAAATGACGTTAAGTACTGTACAATAGGACTGATATATTTTTTACACTATACGCTTTGGAGAAAAGATCGGCAGGGAAATATAATGCTACAGTAACTTTAAGCTGCAAGTTGTAGCTGAAGCTGAGAAAACAATGTGCAAGCCGCTAATGACTATAAATTATCGTGCATCAGCAACATGGATGAAACTCGACCGTAAATAAAACTGGAGAGAACGAATTTTAATCAAAACTACTGGGCATGAAAGAATACAAATTACTACTGTTTTCACGTCGATAAAAGATAAATATGTAAAGCTCGTATTATGATGAAATCAAGAGAAAACAGCGAACGGAATCTTGATATTTTTTTTACACAAAACAAACATGCCCCCACAACGGCTAGCCGTGATTCCCGCGAACGTCATATACTGACGAAAAAAAATAGCCAAATTAATTTCACAACGAGATGTATTAAGTTATATTCTGACTTAAAAACACTTCGTATAACAAAAAATATCCTTGTCCCAAATAAATAAAGTATCCATATTCATTTGCGCTAACTAGAAGCAAGAAAAGCGCTTTGAACTTAGTTAAATGCGGTGAAATAAACACTGCGATATCGATTCCCAAAACAAAACATTGATCGCAATTTATAATACAAAAGCAATATGAGAATATACGCAATTGGAAACAATGTAGTAAAGCATAACCTTTTAAAAGATCCATGAAAAACATGCACATTTGTTTTGTTGATGTTTGTATAGTACTGTTAATATGTGAATAGAGTTCAGTTTAAGGTAGGCTAGGCTACCAGGTTGTTGATGCAGCACACTGCACCACCAAATCGAAGTGGCCGGCGAGCGAGTTAGCACAGCGACCCGGGAAATTTGAAAATTAGTGCGGAAACATTAGAAATTACTCTAGCCGAAATTTGTGCCGGATTTCTGATTGTTCCGGACTACTGATTGCCGGATTAGTGATGGTCAACCTGTATTCATATTGGAAAAAGGATAGTGTGTGGAATGCAGAAAATCTTTTATTTAAATATTCAATCAGAAATCCATGGAATCCTTCGTGGTCTGGATTTGGGTTCTTCTACTTCAAACCACGAAGGATTCCATGGATTTCTGATTGAATACTTCAACAAAAGATTTCCCGCATTCCACTCACTATCCTTTTTCCAATATGAATATTGGCCAGTTGCTGACAACATTGCTGAGCCTGAAAAGCAAATTGTTAGGAAAATAGAGAAGATCCTGTATAAGATAAGTTTGCATAATACAGCCATCCTTTTATTATTATTATTATTATTAATTATTATTATTATATTATTATTAATAATTATTATTATTACTATTATCATTATTATTATTATTATATTATTATTTATTATTATTATGCCTGCATATATTGCTAAAATTATTACAAGCTTGCTGGAAACTCCTATAAATTATCATTATTGGTACATACCTAAATTAAACAAGAATTATCATAAAAGTTAATGTTACTAATAAAAAAAAATAATTATCCTTTCTTCCAGTAACTACCAAATTCATATAAGAGGTTAACAGATACCCATAAGTGTCAAGTTTGGTTGAAATTGATCCAGTGGTTATGTTTTATTTACCTCTTAAGCATCACCAACAGCATATCTCGGTCGCCCAGATCTCATATCATACCGCCTTCAGCAGAGTAACAATTCTCCCTCTTTCAAAGCTAATGCCACACTGAACAAGCTCCGATATACATTTTACTCTTGTAGAAATTGTAGGAAGATCATTTGGCAACACTATGAGCTAAATTAGGGGTAAATGGCAACTTTTTTTTGTATCAGAAAGACAATCTGACAGACGAAATCTAGCTCTCGCCTCCCACTACCCTTCATGCGTTCAATGGTAAATAATCAATTTCTTTTTGTTTTGATCCCATTTATCCCCCACAATGATGACGACAACAAGACTCAGAGTAACAGCTCAGAAACCTCTAACATATAAACTGAATAAGATTCATCAGATTCTGAAGAAAACCCAGATTTAGATTCGAGCATCATATTGCCAAGTGACTGGACAGTAACTGATAAGAAGAAGAGTCCCTTTACTTATTGTTCACCCAAAGGTGTGAAATTTATTTCAGGATAAGAGAAATCAAGTGGAATTTTTTTTACAAGTTTTTCGATGCCAAAGTCATGGAGCACTCTGTAACAGTAACTAACAGATTTTCCACCCAGTTTCAACATGAATATACAGAAAATTTGCCTACAATATCAAGTGCACTAAATTGGTATGACACAAATGTAAATGAAATTAAACCATTCATTGCTCTACTAGCTCAATGTTTCAGGGAATGCATACAAAAGAATCATCTTTCCCTTGTATGTTTCTTGACTGTAATCTTCAAGATATAAAAATGCAAAATAAATTCTTTTATCCTTTCTTATTCTACAGTAGCTAATATCCTAATATATTTATAAAAAAAACAGTAATAATGTAAGAAAATAACACATAAAAATGCATAAAAATTAACAGACCATATGGCCATTGTGCAAACTAGAAAATGTGATATGGGAGTGGTGATATCTCCCATAAGTGACACTTAACAGGTTACAGTAAAAAATTTTTACAAAAAAATGCTACTCAATCTACTATTCTTATCCTTTTTATTGAGAGAGAGAGAGAGAGAGAGAGAGAGAGAGAGAGAGAGAGAGAGAGAGAGAGAGAGAGAGAGAGAGAGAGAGTGTGTGAGTGTGTGTGTGTGTGTGTGTGTGTGTGTGTGTGTGTGTGTGTGTGTGTGTGAGTGAAAATGTCTTAAATGGATGAAAACAACAAATTGGTCACTGTGATTGTGAGTTATGTATAAGGATATCCATCAAGACAGTTGTGGATTATAACCTACATTTTTTAATAGATGATAGTGTGCATTGTTTACTTTATCAACTGCCAATGTCAGATGCTGCTCCTGTGAAATTCTCTCCAAGTTCATAACTTTCAAAGCATGGAAAAAATACTAAATTTTCAATGTTGCTTGAATCTAAATTTCATTTTCTTCTTTTTTACCTTTCTAACATCCAAAATAATTCCTTATAATACTGCATGATTTAACTAAATACACCGTAAATGTATTAAAATGGGAAATATAGAAAATGGGAATTCATCAGGAAGAAAGAAATAAGTAGGAATATTTTAGGAGTACGAACAAATATTCTTATGATTGTAAGAAAAATACATGGTAGGCAATCATGAGAATACTCGGGATAATCAGGGAAGGGGTTATGTTCTTTGCAAAAATTCTTACTAGCAGAAGAGGCATCACAGAAAAATTTGAATGTAACATCAACAAAAACTATGCACTACATATTAAAGACCTACCTACGAACAAATCTAGATATGAACAGCCGTTCGGAATGTAACTAGTTCATAATTAGGTTAGTGTCTATACTGCAATTTCACATTTTCTCACCTACATTATTCTACACTTTCAACTTACTCTGTAGTACACAGAACTATTTTGGAATGCCAAGACTTTTTTTATATACACTGAACTACAGACATGGGTATTATATAAATTCGGGCCTGACTGTACAGGTGAGTACTTTATGCTTCAGTGTCACACTGTATACAGAAATACAGGGTGGAAAAAGCTAATCTCCAAGTTAACAAAAACTCGAGATTAAACCAATTACACCAAACTAACAAAGACCATACAGTACCTTATTATAACAGGTGTATGAGGAGGAATGCTAAAATATTCGTTGCCTGGTCGCGGAGTATGGCCATTGTGATTTGCAACACCCCCTTCTCCTTCATCACCACTCTCACTTTCTTCTGCGAGATAGGTTCTTGGCCAGTGTTCAAATAAGGCTTTCAGTAGCAGTTCTCCATAGTTTACTAAAATGAGAAAATAAGAGAAATGTAATTTTGACACTCGCATGAATGAAAAATCTGTGGCTCAAAGTAACAATTCCCACATATTTCCTTGATACAAATTACTTCCTAAAACTTTGCATAAATAAGTATTTTTAATTAATCCTAATGATAACATGAAGATTACAATCTCCTTATTCCAACTGTGGGTAGCTGAATTCCCTCCCAGCTAATTCTTGAATCGTATCTAAACTCAATTTCCACCAACATTCAAGAACATAACAAAATATGACTCAGTACAGTAGTATGTTTAAACTATTTCATAATGATGATGGTGTGTGATGAAGCTAGTCTTCTTGAAAGAAGACAGTCTCACTCACAGTTTCTGATGCAAATAATGATTTATAAGATTAAAACTTTATAAAATTGCAACCCTCTCAATTTCACACGTGTAATACAGTAGCAAGGAGGAAGGCTTTGGCATTCACCTTTTACATGGGCTACATCAATAACTGTATAGTTATACCAAATACTGAAGTCTGGTTCAACTATATTAGAGCAACAGAGCCATAAATTAGGAGCACTTTTCCTTACCTCTAAATGCAGACTGACCTTATGGGGCTAACCAATACTTGAAAAGAGGGATTCGGGAAAAATCCTGGAAATCTGGATTTTTTCTATAACTACATACGGCATACAGCAACATGAATACAAAGTATTTTACAAAAATCTGTAATTACTTTCTGGTTACGGGGTTTCTTACAAACTCCTACAAACTGAAGTGTATGATTGTTTTGGTTTAATACAATATACTTTTGTTAGAATTACAATAAATTTTGTTGAAAAGTACCATCAATATTCACTGACAGAACCTTTTCTCCACTGATACTAGATAGCCATGCAAGTCAGTAGAGCAACCTCAGTAGCCTTGAGACCTTGATCCAATTAATTAATATTGAGGGAGTAGGCAACAGATTTTTTTTCATGGTAGGGGCAAACAAATGAAGAGAGAGAATGGAATTTTTGGGCTAAAATTGAGTATATGATGTCATTTAATCCCAAATTAAATATAGCTATCACAGTAAACACATATTTAGCCCAAACCTAGCCATCTGCTTTAAAGGTATTCATCATCATCATGAAATAAGTTCTCATCCTATCTTCTATCTTGTACACTTTTTGCCTAAATTTTGACTTGGTTTAGGTCTTGATCTATGCCTTTTAAAATTTATTTTCTAGGACTTCCTATTTATCTTCATCCTAATATTTACATATCATCAATTTCTGACTTAATGCTCTTCCCTTCATTGCCTAAAATAACAGCACATAAAAGTTTGTTCAAGCCTTCATGTCCATGTGCCTAACACACCTTCATGAAATTTTATGTTAAGTCATAGTAAGTTATCCTAATAGAAGGACCAGTGATGCTCATGCATTTCTCAAATATACCTTTAAGTAACTAAATTACTGTAATAATCATTACTTTTCTGATCAACGCCATCTTGTGTAGGAAAATCTGCATCCTTAGCTGAAACCCATGCGGACAGACAATCCACTTCATCTCTTTTCTCTGCTAAATGAATGGTCAACATCTGAAAAATATATACATAATTTTTTCTTTACAAAAATCACATATTGTCTTGAGTGTCTCATAGTTAGGTACTATGCATATGTTACACAAATGGAAATAAAAAGAGTAAAGTAATCTTTCTTAACCTTAACCACATAAATAGGCCTACAGACCTATAAAACGGGGTTTGAACCCGAAGGGAAATGAAAACCCTATTTTTAGTCTGGGAGCCGCGAGAGCCTCATGCAGTTACGTCTGCCTTAGGCAGCGCCCCGGCTAAATCCCTCATCAGAGAACTTATAGCACAGGGTTGGCACGTATTCATTCCGGTTAACGGAAGCTTGTCACTATTGTGATAGGATATCAGGTCTCGGGGTCTGCACTTTGACCCCTATCCACCGCATTGATGAATCAATTCATGGCTAAACATCTCCACTGGTTACACCTTTCCATTTGCGCTTCCGTGGCTAGTTCGAATGAATCGGGTCAAAACGTGACTACGCATCTACTGCGCATGCGCATGTTGCCAACCCAATGTAGGAATAGCCGCGCCTCCCTAGAAGGTTATACTCCCTGCAAATGAAGGGGTGGGCATAACCCAATATACTTAATACTAACTGGGAGGGTCTGAGGCTCTCGCGGCTCCCAGGCATAACCCAATATACTTAATACTAACTGGGAGGGTCTGAGGCTCTCATGGCTCCCAGACTAAAAATAGGGTTTTCATTTCCCTTTGGGTTCAAACCCCGTTTTTTAGTCAAAGGGAGCCGCGAGAGCCTCATGCAGATGTACCAGAGAACATTTTAAAGAGGCTTTTGTATATTTATAAAGCCGTCAAACATCATTTGACAGGGAGGATGGACTTTTAGGCACTATCCCTAACCAAAAAAGCTTTTTCGCTTCCCTTGGGTTCAAACCGAAATCTAAAATCCTTTCCCTTTCCGGCTGTAACAGCCCACCCTTTAAGCTGTCTCCGAAGAGACTGTGTATTGGTGAAGAGCAAAAGAAATAGACTATAAGAGGAAAAAATAACCTACCGGTTTTTAAAACTCTCACTCACTTCAAAGGAAGAGTTCCTCTTGCCAGCCAATTCACCTTCCGGGCGTCCTTATCTCTTGCCTACGACTTTGCCGAGGGATATGCACGCAGTCTGGACACCTCGTATTTGTTTAACATAGTATTTGACAAACACTCCATGCCCAGACCATCCCGTGTACTTGGATACGTCCTCCATACTAAAGTTACCGAAAAAGGCAAGTGAGGCTGCGTACTTACGGAGGTCATGTGACTTTGGGTCTGATCCTGGGCATAGATCTACACGTGATATGGTTGGTGCAATCAAGGTACTTTTTCACTGTGGCCACTGGACACAGCTTCGGATTAAGAGGGCAAAGAAGGGATAACTATGGGTTTCCGTCTATGAAACGGATTCTCATTTTTAGCTAAAAATTCTCCGAATGAAAAGGTTACTTTATTCTTTCCGAAAGAACAAAACTGATCTCCTCTTTTTAGCGCATGGATCTCTGCTGATCTGGCTCCCATTGCCAGGCCCACTAAAAACAATGTTTTTTCTAACAAAAATTTCATATTATTGTCTGAATGTCTGTTCAGAGCAGCCAGGACTGTATCTAGATCCCATGATAATTCACATGGTTGTTCACTCGGCCTGCGGAGAGCCATTGATTTCATCATCATTTCAAACACTTCTGAATGCACCTCTACTCCGAATCCGTACCTTAAAGGAACAGCAAGGGCCGCCTTGTGATTTTTAATAGTGGAGGGAGCCAACTTTTTTATGTCAAATAAAAACACAAAGAACTCCTCCACGAAGTTATTATCAATGGTAGTTGGTTTACGGTCCCTAACAAATGAGACAAATTTGTTCCACACTGACTGATACTGTTTGGCGGATTTCCCTTAATATTAGTGATTAAGAATTCCCTGACTTCAGGTGACCATTCCATGAAGCACAGGGATCTGAGAAAGTCCACACATGAAGGCTTTTCGTCAGAAAGGAGGAGGCGTGACAGTTATCCCTTGAACCTGCTGGGAAAGAATAGGAAGATGTAGTGGCTTGTGATGAAAAGTCAGCTTCTGTAGGGTTGGAAACCAAGGGCTGTTTGGCCACATTGGAGCAATCACTACTCCTCCCTTGAACTCCTTGAGGAGTTGTACTACTTTCATTAATAAATTCGTTGGGGAAACAGATAAATGTTCCCCAGCAGGTTCCAGTCCAGCGAAAGCGCATCTCTGGCCACTGCTCGAAGGTCGTGATAGGGGGTGACAAAATTCGGTAATTTGTGATTGTCGCGTGTTGCGAACAGATCTACCTGAAGATATGGGTGATCTTGGAGGATCCCGCTGAATGACCCGCTGTCCAATTCCCACTCCCCTTCCTGGACTTTGAATCTGGAGAGGGAGTCCGCTAGGACATTCTGAGCTCCTGCAAGGTGGGATGCTGACAGAGTCCATTTCTTCACCTGAGCTAATCTCATGATCCCCAGCACTATATGATTCAATGGCTTTGACCTTGATCCCTCACGCTTCAAACATTGTACCACCGGCTTGTTGTCTATGAACAACTGAATGTGAGATCCCCTCTTGGGTTTCAGTCCCTTGAGTGACAGGAGCACTGCCATCATTTCTTTGATATTGATATGGCAAGATTTGAGGGCTCCCGACCACTTCCCGGACACTTTGTTTTCATCTGAATGTCACCCCCCATCCGTCCTTCGCCGAAGCATCCGTATGAATGGTCACTGAGACTGGTTTCGGGACTAGCCAGACTGAAGATTTCAGGGCCTGATTCCATGCCCACGGTTTGAGCATTGTCTTGCACCTCCTTTTCATCAGGACCTTGTGGTCTCTGAATGATTTGTTTGCCATTAAAATGAGAACCCGGTTCAAATCCTTCAAAGTCGTTTTCAAGACTGGACCTACTATTGATGCAAATAGGAGTTTGCCCTGCAGCACTTATAGGTTCCTTCTGGAAAAACTCTTGGCTTTTCTGAACCTCTTTACCTGATCTACTATTGACCTCCTGGAGGTCTCTAGTAGGGCTAGTTTTCCGCTTTCTAGACACCATTGCAGGCCTAGCCATCTGAACTTCTTTTCTGGCTTCAGTTGATTAGGAACCTGAAGTCCTGCAAGGTCTGAACCACTATTCGGGACGCTTCTAGACACTCTTCTATCGATTCCCCCCAGATCAGCCAATCCTCCAGATACGCCATGACATTCACCCCCTGTAGTCTTAGTTGTTCTAAGATCACTTTGGTCAATTTCGTGAACACTCTGGGGGCTACATTGAGGCTTGGCATCACTTTGAATCTGTACGACTGGCGACCTAGACGGAATCCTAGATACTGGCGAAAATGAGGTTGGATTGGAATGTGCCAATATGCGTCTTTCAAGTCGATAGAAGAGGTGTAGCTGTCCTTTGGCAAGGTATGTCTTATCTGATCTATCGTCAGCATTTTGAATTTGGGACAGTTTATTGCTTTGTTGAGGACAAAGAGGTCCAGAATGACTCTCCTTTCCTGAGAGTCCCTCTTTAAAAGCCTCCCCTGGAACCTCATAAAGTGGCATTTCTCTACTGTGTCCTTTATTAGCATTTTGTTCACAAATAGGATCGACTCTTTTGTGCTGTGCTGATGAAAGTATTTGTTGCGGACGGGGCCCTTCCAATCCCAGCGCAGACCTTTTGATACCACTTGATAGGCCCAGGGGGACACTTTCCAGGCTTCCTGGAACCTCTTCAGTCTGCCCCCAACCTGAAATGTATCATTGGTTGAATTGACCTCTACCACCACCTCGTCTTCCCCTGTTACCTTTCTTCCCTCGAAAGGATCTGCCTCTTCCAAGACCGCCTCGAGCCTCATGGAACTGCCTAAATTGGGATTGTTGAGATGGCAGTGCACTGCTGCCCTTCAAGGATGGCTGAGAGTGCGGCATAGGGAATTGTTTCTGGGAAGAGGGACCTTGTCCTGGGTCTTGCACAGGAAGAGCTGGTGCTTTAAAAGCCTTTTTATATTGTTGCTGCTTCCTGCGTTTTACCCCCCTTGGGTCTGCTTCCGGGTCATATCCTCGTAACTCCTCAAATTTGATACCTCGGTGGGTAGCAATATTATTCAGCTTGGTTACTAGGTCCCTAGGGAAGAGGTCACTACACATAAGGGAGGCAAAGAGGAGCTCCTTTACTGGCACAGACTTCTGGTCAGCGAATTTTAGGGCTTGACGTCTAAGTTGTAATTTGGACGCCGCCCAAGCCTCCAGAAGGTGAATGAAGATTGGGCCCATGTTCCGAATTTGTAACCTTGGGAGCACTGAATCTCTTTGCTGGTCACAGCGGTATGCCTGAGATTCCATTAATGTCAAGGTTGTAATGCAGGACATTGATAGTTTCCTCGCCTCAACTCCTGAACACACAGGGTGTCGGCAAGGTAAGGAGTGTCCGCAAAAAAGCATGAATGGGCATGGTTTGCTAGAAATTTGCCTTTCTTCATCACCTCTGTGAAGCCTGCTAATGGTTTTGTTAGATCGTCCATGGGATCTGGCAGAACTGTTCCAAAGTCCTGGAGTTCCTTTAAAGAGAACTTCGTCCCATGGGCAGCTGACTCTACCCAGTTCTTTTCCCAAGATTTAAAGTTTATTGGTGATAGATGGGAACTTCTCACCAACTGGTACTTTCCAGGCGGGAAGGTTCCTAGCAAGAACCTGGGTGCCCAGAGCACTACCTCCCAGGTCCTGGCAGATATTAGAAAGGAAGCCCTTCGCCTGATCCTGGGTAAAAATCATGGTTTCCTCCGGTACCAAAGCCAGAGTCTTAGGTGTTTGGCAAGTTGTAGTTCTATCAACTTGTCCAGCTTTGATTCCATTGCAGACATCCTAGCTCCTTGTGCCGCAAACTTTCTCTTAGTAGAGGCAGTTGTGTGGACTGAAACATTATCCTCATCGACATCCATAGGAGTCGATTTACTAGGGATGCTGCCAGGAATCAGTTGATCTATTGGGGGTCGAGGCTCAGCATCAGATAGATCCCCCTCATCATCCAGATTTTCAGATTCTCCCAAATCGATTTCATCCCCTGGTATGAAGGGGGGCACCACAGTGGATGCATTAGGATCCACCACGACATCATCAGGTGAGTTCTCATAACCCCTGATCGACTGAATTCTGGCCGTGGGGAAGAGAAAATCTCTTACACCTTTGTCTGGCAAATAGCCAAGAGGACCTTTTGGGCCGATTTTAGAGAATCCTCTTACCCATGATCTTAAATGTTGTATATTAATATTTGCCACCGAGCCAGAAACAGTGTGATTGCCCGTATGAGCCCATGACGCCCACTCAGTACATATGTCACACCCTTCCGGACTCCAGTATGGATGGTCTGTACCCTGTACGCTGCAGGGAGCAAACCCCCGACAAAACTTATGCTGAGTCTTCATGGAGTCTATCCGTTTCTTACAGGCGGCATTAGCGCACTTATTTGGCAAAGCCTATAAAAGAAAATAATACTATGAAACACCCCTAAAATGTTTAAGGAACTATGTTATATAAGCCATTACATCATGAAAATAAAACGAGCATATAGTTTTTATATTCTCGAATGAGGTGACATTCATTCTACCATCTAATTTTATATTCTCGAATGAGGTGACATTCATTCTACTATCTCGAATGGCTGGATTCATGCCCAGTCGACATCCGTGTTCGAGGCTCGTCTCCAATGGGCGCTAGGCACAGGGGGAAAAAAGGGGGGTTACTCACTGGGGGAGAGCTACAACTGAAGGGCGATCTATGATCACGAACAAGGAAGTCGAATAGTATTGGGATTATGTCAGTTCTATGACTGAGCAACAGGTAAATCCATGCCATTCGAGTCGAGGGTATCATACACCAAGAATGTGGGCTACCATGTAGGCATAGCCTAGACTGGGGGATCTATGTATATCCAATACAGGGCATCGATCGCCCCAGACGAATAACGTTGGCAAGAATCGATACTCACGACTTCATTGGTGCATGGCAACAACCTTACAGCTAATAGAAAGACATAGCTTTGAGTTCATAACTCATTTCTATATTACACTATTCGCCATAAAAGAGCTACTATTTCGAATCAATTCGACATAAAAAAGTTACTATTTCGAATCAATTCATCATGAGAAAAGCTACTATTTCGAAATAATTCGACTTGACGTATCTGGTAACTTGACTGGGAGCCAGTGTATCATATGCGATTTTCGTTATGAAACGATTCTGATTCGAATGGCTTCGACAGAGCTTCGATGGAACCTTCTAGAATGTTCCAGAAGCCCGCATCACTTTTCCACACTGACAATGGGACATAAATCGGAGGTTTTACACGAAAAACTCTATCAAAATGTCCAAAACATAGTCAAGTCACACAAACAACACTAAAAAGAATTACCTCAAGTACCGAAAGCGGCTACCATCCGCTTCGGCAAACCCAAAAGTAGCAAAGATCAGCCTAACTTTAGCGCTAGCACTAGCGTTCGGGCTATCGATAATTTCATAACAAGCAGGTTTATATAAACTTTCCAAGCATGTTTAACAGTTCACGCTAGGGTTTTTTGACATACTGAATCTAAAAATCCTACCCTAACCTATGCTCTTCGCTTTAATTAAGGCAGAATCCTAGCCTAAATACGGGTAGCGGTATGACGCTCCCGAGCCATCATTTAGGACACTAAAAAATATATGAAAATATTAGTTAAGCAGGACTAAATTTTGTGATTGCGGTAGAGCAGGTACTTATCTTATTCCCCGTTGACTGAGATGAAGACTCCATGCTAAATAAAGTTGATAATCCTTCAAATTACGCCAGAAAAGATTTTACCACACACACCAAAAAGCGCGGCTAGAAAAACATTGGGTTGGCAACATGCGCATGCACAGTAGATGTGTAGTCGCGTTTTGACCCGATTCATTCGAACTAGCCACGGAAGCGCAAATGGAAAGGTGTAACCAGTTGAGATGTTTAGCCATGAATTGATTCATCAATGCGGCAGATAGGGGGTCAAAGTGCAGACCCCCCGAGACCTGATATCCTATCAAAATAGTGACAAGCTTCCGTTAACCGGAATGAATACGTGCCAACCCTGTGCCTAAGGCAGACATAACTGCATGAGGCTCTCGCGGCTCCCTTTGACTAAAAATGCAGTTAAGAAAATGCACCTATGCTTAGCCTCTACAAGAGTACCAAAAAAGTCCCTAGCCTAACCTGACTATTTATTTAACCTCCCCTATAAAGACAAACATTCAGCCAAAATAGGGATAAATCTATAGTGTAAAAAAATTTTAATATAACATGAAATAGATGCATGTCAATATATTACTCGCAATTGCACAAAAATATTTCTCTAGGAATGAAATTGTCACTAGGAGACTGATTAATAAACAACTGAGTGCTTATATGATATTTAATATTCCTTTCCCAGTTTTCAGACCCTGTCTTATAAGGGATTAACCAAAGCCAGCCACTAAAGCATCCTCTTTTATTATTAGATATGTTGTCATCTTAGATGGACAAAGGCAGACTCCCTTCAGTTGATTTTCAAGCCCCACAACTGACATACTGTACAAGTAAACCAAGTCTTCTCAAAGTTTTGCTACTGACTTTGTCATGAACAGGCAGTTGCCCAGGATACACTGTAGTCATATGCCAATGTGACCAGGTTACCAATAGCATCAAAGTCCTGGCAAGGACTTGTAGGGCCATTGTCAGATTTAATCTTAATTTTCAGTACTAAAAAAATCTTGTCTTTCCACATTTACAACTGGATGAGTAGGGACCAAGAAGTAAGCATCCACTAGTCCAAAAATACAGTGATGTCCCCTTCCAGTTGGAATGCCTCACTGATTCTAACATTTCCATCCAGAAAGGGGTCTGCTGAAGAAACCTATTCAACAGGGTGCAGTCAACTAGATGCATCCTCCCATAGCTTTCAGTGCCAAAAACAGGGTGCTGCAGAACCTAAGCAACCTGTCCATCACCTCCTTAGTCCCCCGCTTCCTGACTAAACTCAACTCACTGTCCAAGGACCTGCACCTTTCTGTATTGACTATGTGCATCCCACAGGTTTCCAAGTGCAATGTGATAGAGGAACTTGTCTGCAGAAAGGGTAGGCAATATTCCACTTATAACAAATCTACTACATATTTCTCTGTCCTTGTCTTCTGACAATAACTTCTACGTTACTGAAAGCAAGCCCCCACTAGTGGGATAGGAGAGGGTATATGGATGATTACTTCACTTTTGCTTTCCTCCCTACAAAGCTAAAATAGAAGGTACTGTGATGAGCCTGACTGCCAGCTGAGGAGGGGGAAGTTGACAGATGATCCTCCTGACAAACAACAGAAGTTAGTCTGGAGAATGTGACCTCAAAGGCTATCAGGGAAATTTAATCATGGAAAATACCTCCACTAGCTCTCTAACTGAAGATTCTTGAAACAATTCTGGGAAGGGGAGATTGAAAACCCTAAAGTTCTTCAGAGAGGAGGAAAGGAGTCGAGAAAATTCCCAGGAAGACAAGTTCCTCTTTCTACTCACAAAGTTGGCCAGCAAGTACACAATCAAATGAATAAGCTAGGCTTTCTCCAGGGTGAATTTAGCTTCTGATCTAAGCTGCAAACGGTGTTACTGGGAGAGCAACCACAGATGATGTAGTAGGAGCCCCAGAGTGGCAGATAATTGAAATGGCAGCAAACATGTGTTGTGAGTCATACACAGAAGCAAAACTGTGTTCCTGCAACTGAACAGAGGCCAGGTCTAACATTGGAGGTTGTAGAACTAAAGCAGTAATATGCAGAAAAACATGTGGTTAAAGCCAACCACTAGCAAAACTGGGTAAGCCCTGAGTGACTGAGGCAGTAATAATAGTTAGAGCAGTCAAGCTGCTTGGTGAAGGAGGAAGCAGACTGGCAGTGGGCTGGGCTAGTCACAGACAGGTGGGAAGCAGTCCTGTGCACTAACAGGAAGGGCAGTTAGAAGTGTAGCATCACTAGTTGACTGCTAATCCTGGACCTTAACCAATAAATCAGTCAAACAGACAACTTGGAAGGATAAGAGGCCTGAGCATCAGCAGCAGAACGCTTATCCTTACAGGCACAGGGCATCTTCCATTGGTTATAGCACCACTACTGACCAGCAGACCAGTCAGAAGCAAAACATTAAAAATTTGGTCAGATGAGCATGACACACAAAGCAGGCAAGACCCTCAATCCAGCATAAATGTAAATACCTGACATGCTCTACCTTCTTCTTCTTTTGACCTTAATAATCCCACTGTACAGCAGGGTTGGCCGCTCAAGTCAACTTTCTCCATCTACTGTATTTCTATTCCTTGCATCTTCTTCCCCCAGTCCCACCTCACCACATCCATCCATCCGATCCGCTGATGCCCCACAATCCTCCCCATCGCTGTCATGTTCTTAACTCTCTTGATTGGTTCCACCTCCTCTCTTCCTATTACATAGCCATAGTATCTCAGATGAGCTTCCCTAGCCTTCTCCTTTACATTACATATACCACACATTCTTCTTATATCTTGACTCCCTCTTCTTTCCAGTAGTGATATTCCAGCAATCTACCTCACCATCCTCATTGCGGCTCTTTCCAGCAGTCCCTCCTCTTTCCTCTTAAGTGTCCAAGTGTCGGAACGTTCTGACGAGCCTGAGAAAGTTCAGCCCTTACTTAACCATGTCGAACAGTGGAAGAGCTTTGCGGTCCAGGCAGGAATGATCTTGCAGTAAGGTGTCTGTTGCCCAGACTAGACGATTCCTTTAAGGTGGCAGAAAGTTAAGATCGTCCTGCCCCATAGAGGCACATAACCCGACAGTTCAGGTAATTCAAGGTCCACTCGAGAGTAAGAGTGATTTTCTGACAGCTCAGTTCAACCGCCAGAAATTCCAGATGGACTAGAAAAAACTTTATTTATCGTCCGCAGAAAAACCCTCGTCGCTTGGTGGCGAGAGCTAATGTAAAAAAGTAAGGACTGTGATCTTGTCTAAAGGAATACCACAGTCTAGGAGTGAGCAAGGGTCGAGAAGAACTGAAGTCTTAAGCGAATGGCTCTCAGCACTCTACATGTAAAGGTTCGTTCTCCAGAAAGCACGTCCCAGAAATTTCCTGGTTCCCCGAGCGGGCTCCCTCTAATAGAACAAGGAGTGAGAAGCAGTCTAAGACTAGTCTCATGATGAGGACCTTCTTACAAGAGTCTAAATGCGGACAGATACCATTGTAAGTCTGATGAAAACCAGGTCTTTGGGAAAAAACAGCAGAGTCCAGTTATGATTCTTTGTCCCTATTAGTCTTGTGGGACACGCTGAAGTTCATGGTCAGAGAGAAAGACAAAAGTAAGCAGAGTGAAGATTCGAGAGAAGTCTTATGCCGTAGATGTCGAAGCCTAAATTCTTGCACTGGAGGACCCTGTCTCGTAGGACGGGTCTCAGATACCTTTCAGAGTTTGTATGTGGTCATGAAATGAAGTATCCTACATATCCAGGAACTCCACCCAATAGCCCTGGAGAATGGACAACAGAACTGTTTAGTTGGTCTCTGCAAGTGAACAAACTAGTAGAACCTCGTGCAGGCTCGCAGATATCCAAATGGATTACCGTAGTTGCCGACCCTGTTGATACTTGACAGCCACAGACACATGGCCATCAGGGAGGGATTGAATTCTTAGCGCAATAATGCCTTGCGTGTACTCAATAACACCTCACACAGACTGACAACATATGTGGAATTGTACTTGGTTAAAAACTAATATCTGACACTAATATCTGACATGCTTATAGGAACTCGAAAGTCTATAAGATACACAAAAGTCTGGCCATGGGTAACAACAGTCTTGAACAAAACCAGGAGTGACGACTTCTGCTGCAGTCCAACACAATACTCTAAAAAATAAATAAATAAATAAATAAAAATAATAAATGTGAAAAGGAAGTTGGCATTCAGCGGTGGGAGCCTAGTATGTCTAGAAAGAGCTGAGCTCTCTGGAACAGGTGATAAGCACTTGGGATTCAGCGCCAGGCACCATAAAGCTGGAGTCAGGAGCTCTGGAGGTGATCAGGCACTCGAAAACGAGCACCACTAGAGAGAGGGTTCATGATGCTTCCTTCTGCCTGAAGCCCAAAAAAAGTTTCCATAAAAGAACGGTCAGGAGGGAAGACATCGTAATACCTAAGGGAAAAACGGACCAAGGATATATAGTATGCCGTCTGAAAGTAGCTGCGAAGGGATGTCCCTTGGCAACACTTGAGAGACTAATATCTTTTTAGCCCTTGCTCCTAATGTCAGTCAGAAAGACCCTTACTTCAAAATCTTGACAAGAACTTCAACCAGGAGGACTAATTCTGTCTAAGCATCAGAGGGAGGGAAGGACAAAAAACACTCGTCTTGCTCCCTTAAAAAACCAAAGTCAGACTCCCAACTCTATGTAGAGGAGACAGCCTTCTTCAACAAGCTCATAAATTCGTACACAAAAGTCCCTGTCTGCAGCCATCTGGAACTCTATGCGAAGGTGGAACAGGCTGAAAAGAGACAAAACTGCCTGAGAGCAGTTGTATGGTACTCAAAGGAGGGAGTCCGATACTGAAGGAGGACACCTGATGATCAGACTAGAGTCAGCCACTTGAAGAGGCGTTCAATTGGAAATTGTGCTAAAAAAAGAACATGTTCTTAAAAGAGACAGACGCCGAGCTAGAGAGACTGGAATCAGCCACTAGTAGGGTGGCGCCAGACAACAGAGCTAGTGCTGGAAGCACTATATGAAGACAAGCTCTGGCACTATAGGATGCTCGGGCGCTATTGGAAGCTTGGGTGCTATTAGGTGCTCAGGCACTATCGGGTGCTTATGTTCCGCTTGGCACCAATACCGGCATTCCAGATGCCTCTGGTTGGGGCTCCACTTAACCTGTAGCAATGTGGCAGTATAGCCAGAAGCATCTGCTACTTAAGTGGCAGCTTTGCAGCGAAGAAGTCCGAGGGGCTAGCAAAGCATCATTGGAAGTTTTGCAGAAAAGAAGTTAACCGAAAGTTAGCAAAACTTCAAAAAGTACATCTCTGTGGACGCCTTTCCAATGGCTGTCCGTCGACACCTGCGGACAGCTGGCTCGACTCAGGGGCAACTACCTGGGGGCAAACCCCTCAGGACTCCCGTGGACTTCAGTATGCCTCCTCCCTGGTGCATGGGAGTCTGACAGGGACTGGGTTTAGGAGATCCGAGGGCCCGGATTGCTACCCCTTCACTACACATCCAGAAAGACGCCTTTCCAGTTGTTGTCTCTCGATACCTGGGACCGGTAATAGGTTCGACTGAGGGGGCGACTACCCGTGTGTAAACCCCCCCGCCATCCCTTGGACTTCCACTATGCCTCCTACTTCCAGTATGCCTCCTCCCTGGTGCATGGGAGCATCGAGGGATGAGTAGCCACCTCCTCCACTGCACAACACTTCACTATTATTACAAGGTTAACGTCTGTGTAACCCAAACATAAGACTGGCAATGGCACGGGAAGGAACCGAGGGAGCCAGGTGCGGGAGCAAGTAGATAAAAAAGGCAGGAGGGACCAGTAGGAGAGAGTTGGCACTAGAAACTCAGAAGCTGGCGCCGAGCGCCCGATAGCGCCCAGGCAAGCTGGTAGCTCGGGAGCTGGATAGCGCCCAGGCAAGCTGGTAGCTCGGGAGCTGGATAGCGGCCAGGCAAGCTGGTAGCTCGGGAGCTGGCGAGGGCTACTGGGCACTCTTAGTATAACTTAAAAAAAAAAAAAAAAAAAAAAAAAAAGGCACTCTTCACAATTCGTGTCATCTTGTTTAGTATATGCACTGTCAAAGCAAGTACCAAAGCATGGTTCTCGGCTGTTGAGAACATCTTTTGCTAAAGCTCATCATAACCAAAACATTAAGCACAATTCTCTCCTACTGCATTCTTGTCCTTGCACTTTTCAGTTCTCTGCAAAGGAGAGTGTAATAATAAGATATTCAATTAATTGTATACGAACAAATGTTATGAAAACACAGTACCACGAGACAAACATGTCTCAAATCCTAACCAACATAATTCAAGATTGCGAAATCACTAATGTGGCAAAATATGATAAACTTGAATCAGATCTTAATAACAAAACAATAAAATACTGATCCTGAAAGCTGTAGGCTTGAAGGCTACCCGAAATCAGCAATAATACTTTACAGAAGCCTGGTTTTCAACCAGCAAATTTAAGAACAAACCTGCCATTAACACTCGGTATTTACTCAAGTGCGGCAGAAACAGAATGAGATTGTCTGCTAAGTCATTCCTGGTATTCCTGTTAGTGAGCAGGACCAGTCGTCTGCACTGAACTTTGAAGAGTTATCCGTGAATTTTTGAATTTAAGCTGCTGTGCAAGGGGAAACTATAGCTATGTAATTACTTTGTAAGTTATTAATATAAATAAATTTATGCATGAATCACGAAAAGTCAAAACATAGTCATGATACAGAGTGACACTGACAATGAAGAATGTAGGGTCTAAACAACTGAAGCAAATTTGAGAACAATCTCTTGCTGAAGTACACAGCAGGACAAGTGACAAAAAATAAGGCTAACGGCCACACATGGGCATGCATATCCAGTTACTGTTACTCGACTACTACTTCCATCACTTAAACTTCATAAATGGTGTGTCTGGGCTAAATATGATTGATAGGTCTGATAGAAACAACTTTTTTTTATCTATTTTTATTGCTTTATCGTCTCAATGTGCAAATACTAAGTAAACTGCAAGGTTATGCAATGGTTTCATTGAAAGCCTAGCTTTGGCTAAGCACAAGGTTCCTCCTTTAACTGCCTTATCCCCTTCTCATCTTATTCAAACTTCATTATTTAAAGATGACAACTACCCTGATTTGTAAGAATGCTTAGCAATCTATTCTTCAACTGGAACTTATCAATCTGCATTATCACCATTATAAAAACAGCTAGCCTAACGTACACCACAATATTAACAAATCTACATTAAAAAAGCCATTAAAGCTACAAATTTGAGTGCAAATTTATTCATTCTCCAATTTTATTTCACAAAGCAATTAAAAAGGGAAGCACACTTACCCCAGTTTTCAGATCGACTGTAAACCAACTAGGAACATATATAGACTTATTTCTCTTTTCTTTTTCACTTTCAAAATCAATTTTTCCTAGTTCTTCTACTTTTACTGCCTGTAAAAGAGAATATTATTAGAAATTTAACTATAACCTCACTATACGCAAATCTAGGTTTTCATACAATGTAAAACAAAAAATACCAAGCCATTTCCCATCAGTTATCTATGAGAAATTAGCCCAAAGCTTAAATCTCCCAGGAGATAAGTCTAAGACTGCATTACAGTATGTGGTATCACTCCAAGACAATCAGATTTCTAGGCCATTCCACAGGATTATTAACTAAGGAACAGGAATTTTAATATTTGAGTAAACTATTTAGTAATAAATAATAAATAATGACTTACTGTACAGATGCTGCATTACTGTGATAATCAGGAATGTGGAAAAATAGGGAAAAAAAAAAGACAAGAACAAAGACCTGCAGAATAAGCAGAAAAGGCTATGAGGCATACCAGGGGAGGTAGTGCCCATTATTAAAAGAGAACTATGCACAATACCAAAATCCCTGAAGAAAAACTTCAGAAACAGCACTTTCAAAAAGAAGTGATTGACTCCCAAGGAAGAAAGACATGGAATGCGACACTGTAAGCTACTAATCTAGATAGTGCTACAAAACTCACACACTATAGCAACATATAACAGGGCACTAACAGAACTTTGTAACAAAAAATCAAAATGTACCCAAAACACATGCATACATCTATGAATGATTCCTCTACCAAACACACATATTTAAGTATCTGGTGGGTGGTGGGAAGAGTAATACACAGAATGTTACAGAGCTCATTACCAGCTAATACGCTAAATCTCTGCATGAAATGAAAAAATTCTTCACCAATAATATTTCACAAAACATTTTAATGTTTAATCATGAACAAGACAGCAATCATTTCTCTTGTTTATTTACACCAACATTTTGGGAATCCTTCCTGTCAACAGGGCTAAATAAAAAACATGACAATAAAACCAAGGAAATGTATACAGTAATCTAAAAACTTTCTTGTATAGCTAATATGTTAATTTTCAGTTACATGATTAAAGCATGTTTTTTTATTTGTACAATTTCCTTATTTCATTTTCATGTTTTTATGAATACTTGAAGATTGAAATGGATTCATGAAACACTGATGTAAATAAACAAAAGAAATGACTGCCATTATTGTTGGTGTCCTGTTCATTATAAAACTTGAGCTTGCCAGAAACAGAAATCTTACAAGGTACTTCTGATGTTTCCCTTGGCAATTCATTTCACAAACAAAAATAACTAGTTAAATAGTTTTATTTATGCTTTGTTCCGTTTCAGAAATATAAATGAGTTTATTTATGCTTTGTTCCATTTCAGAAATATAAATGAGAGGCTAAATAGTGTTCTCTGTTTACAGCAATAAATCCCCATGGCTATGTGTTTAGTTACTAAAGTCATCAATTCTTAATAAAAAAATATTTTTGTATAATTTTTGTGAATTTCTTGAAAAGTCCAAACTTGCCTTCAATATTGCACACAAAAACAGGCTTGCAATAAATTTATGAAAACCAGTGCCACACTAGAATCTTTTAGCATCATTTGTCTTTTTTCATACAAAATCATCTACCAAGTACAGTATGTCTTATATGCTGGGGAACTACTTTTTAACTAAAAGAAATATTTATTCAACACTGCATCAACTTAACCAGTCATAAGATATAAGATATAACTACTTCAATAAGATATAATTACTTCATTACTTCAGAAATAATACTATACCTATGAAAATAATCCTACTGCAAATACAGTGAGGAGTCAAGTGATTAATCAATAAGTATGTCATACTGTGAGCAAACATATTTTCATTTCAAATTTGGCATAAAGCTGAAAAAACATACAACACTTGATGTACTTAGTAAGAAAGAAAAATATATTTTACCTTAAGGATATCCCATAATACTACATTCTCTTCAGTGTCTCTAGTTAGAAGATGGCGCTTGTCATTGAGCACAGCATACTGCTTGATGGACGGACCGCCACGAATGCTCCAGTCAGGTTGTGTCATCACAGGACGAAGTTCTTGTTCATCTTCATTATCATAGTAATCTTCAACATGTGATAACCTATTGTTCAATGGCTGAGGATGTCAATAAAGATCAAATTATGAGAATATTCACAACTTTGTTCCAACATGAAAAAGTTTGTTCCAGACTTACCAACACAGTAAAATCTATGTAACAACACAAATGTTTTTATAAGCAGAGATCCCAATTAAAAATTAAAGATCATAGTGTTTTTTTTTACTATACACTGAATAAAAAGGGGTAGTGCAACTTCTATTTTAATTTAGATTTTCCCATTACAGATTAGACATCTGACAAGTTCCACCCATTCCCATTTATCTTGTGTACTTTTTGCTTAAATTCCCATCTTTTTTGTTCCTAATCTATGCCCTTCTCCCATTACCTGATGAGCATTCACACTGTTGGCACCCTGTCACCTCCATAACTACAACTTCATCACATGCCAAAGCCTCTGAACACCACCTTTCTACTACTGTACTTCCACCAGGTTGATCTACCACCTTTCCAGCATACTCCCACCACAAATCCCTGAATTCTTTAGTTGCAACTTTTCATAATCTTCATGTAAGTGCTTATGCCTTTGCTACATACAGAAGTCAGTCTTACATATTTTACATATTGCAAGTTTTTGCTGTTTACCAACAGGATAATCTAGTTTTTATTAGTCTTTTAATATCTTTTTCCCATCATTCAGGCTAGTGAAAATTATATAATTCTTAAAGCCCTCTCCACTCAAGTCTCACTACCATCTAAGTCTCATATAATTCTTATTGTCCTCCCCACTCAAGTCTCACTATCTTCTAAGTCAACCAGACAACCAGGAATACTCCAACTCCTGTAGGGTCTGGGCTTCCAACAAGATCCTCCTTCATCACCTTTCACATTTAGTTTTTATGCATAGCATGTTAAAATTAACAATCAGCATTTCCTGCGACACGTTACATTCAGTACCTAATACATGTACAGTAATGTATTACCTTCAACCCCTCATCCAAACAACATGAGCATCAATGATCTATTCACAGCTGCACCCTCCCCTTGCTTACTTTCCTATCACCGTAACTTGGCTTTGTTTGCCATAATTTTCAACTTTTCTCCATTCCACACAGCTATCAATTAAATATTTTTAAGACCTTTCCCTTGAATTCTGGAATCAACTTAAAACATTTGCTTACAATGGTACCAAGATAAATAATAAGGAGCTCATTGCTAATCTTTGATGAAAACCAACATTAACCTCCAATTCTTCTGGTACTACTGTCCATCTTCAATTTTGATTTAACGCCAAGATTTAGTACCTTTGCGTGTTCAAAAAATCTTTCTGGTACTGTGCCTTTGTAATATCTTTGGGCTCTGTTAAATTTGTTCACAAAGTCCACACTTACGATCACTTTTTTATCGTACACCTCCTGCAGTTGTCTAATTTCAACCTTGCCCATGTTGAACTCCATGGTACAAAGCCAAACTGAGAATTTTTAACTCAAATTTTTTCTTCAAACAAGATCTACCATACTTTCACTTCATGCTCCTGAAGTCCAGCTCCTCTACAGTTTCTATATTGTAGTATGTCATCTTTTCCTTTGGATGTTATTCAGGTAATACTTACCATATTTGATGGCATATGAGACCCTCTTTTTTTTCCCCCCAAAAATGGCATGAAATATACACCAAGGACATATATTTGAAGTTGAGGTATCTGATGGGTTGACTGCTCATCCAGACAATGTGTTTTACAGTACTTAGCCAAACTCCATAATACTGTAATGGTACTGGAATGTCATCATTATTATTACTATTATTATCATCATTACACTGATATCCCTTGTAACCACTTGCCAATTATCTGAGTTTGCCTACTGCATTTAAGCAACCCCTCAAAAATACTATGTATATCCTAAACTGTCTTTTTGTCATTCATTATTGATAAACAATACCTGTTCTGCACAGTTTATAAAGTTTGTTCTGCCATACTATAGCTATATATTGGGATATCTTGATGTTTACATCTAAACAAAACTTATTATCTTGATACTGTATCCCATTCTGAAAATAGTTGAGTCTTCTATGCCCAGGGGCATCATAAGCCATAAAATATTATATATTCTCCTGATCCTATCTCTTTATGATATTTCCATGTTTTATGAATAATTCTCAAACAGTAAGTACTAAAATTTCAGTTGTCCTTCAATTATCTGGAGTAATAGAGCCAAGGGCCAGTCAGATAATGGCAAAATCTGGATAAGGATGAGTAAAAAAAATCTAGGGGTGTTCAAGGGGAACTCCGTACCCTTCCTCACCTAGCCTTGTCAATAATACAATATAACTGTAAATACTCAACATGCTTATAAACAACAACCATCACACTTTACACTGAAAACTTTATGCATAAGCTAATTACAGTAAACGGCCCCCGTATTCATGGTCTCACGATTCACGGATTTCTCTATGGAACATATTTACAAATTATTTGCTGAAAATTTGCCCATTCACGGTATTTTTCATTGAGAAATATTCACTAATTACTGTATTTTTATCTCATTTTCATGACTAAATGCACTTTTTGTGATAAAATTATTAAAATACTCAGGTAGTGCTCGAGTTACGATAATTCCCCTTACGATAATTTGATTTTGCAATGGAGTAAGCAATTAATACCGTTACAACAATATTTATAAAATATTTTTAAATTTCTCACGGGCGCAGGCAGCAGCATACAATCAGGCGGCGAGAGAGACCAAATTACAATAAACCAACTTCTTTTCCTCCATCTCTTTATCCCATCTTCTCGTTAAAAAAGTATAAGAGAATGATAAAAGTAATGTTAGTAACGTTGTGCTTTTGCATAAATGCGTACAGACATAAACAACCGACCGAGAAACTGTTGTTTTGCTTATCACCGAATCGGATAACAACAGACATTTTGCTTGTATTTCAACCATTGTACGGTAAAACAGTGAACCCGCTGCATTCGCAGGATATGTGTACCCCCCCGCGCGAATAGCTAAAAACCGCGAATACTTAAAACCCCTCTAGAAAACACTTAGAACTGCCCTTTTTGATAGTTTGAACACAAGAAAAACCCTGTAAAAATGCTTATGCCAGAGTATTTTAATAGTTTTACCACAAAAAGTGCATTTATTCATGAAAATTATATGAAAATACAGTAATTAGTGAATATTTCTTAGTGAATAATACCGCGAATGGGCGAATTTTCCGCGAATAATGGGTAGATATGTCCCACAGAGAAACCTGCGAATGTGTGTGTCCGCGAATTGTGAGAACGCGAATACGGGGGGTTTACTGTACAAAATTACTGTAGTTATAGTACAAATGAAGTTAAGTAGAATAGGACTGATATATTTTTACACTATACTTTTATTCGGTATGGATAAAAGATCGGCAAGGAAATATATTGCTAAATTTAAGCTGCAAGTTATAGCTGAAACTGAGAAAACAATGTTCAAGCTGCTAATGACTATAAATTATCGTGCATTGGTAACATAGATGAAACTTGACCATAATTAAAATTGGAGAGAAAGTATTTTAATCAAAACTTCTGGGCATGAAAGAACACATTACTGCTATTTTTACGCCGATAAACGATAAACACGTAAAAGCTCGTATTATGATGAAATCAAGTGAAAATAGCAAACGGAATCTTGATTTTTTTACACAAAACAAATGGCCCCAAACGGCCAATGTCATCTATTAATGAAAAAAATACCTAAATTAATTTCAAAACTAGATGTATTTAAGTTATATTTTGACTTAAAAACATTTTGTATAATGAAAAATAACCTTGCCCCATATAAATAAAGTATCCAGAGATTCATTTACGCTAACTAGACGCAAGAAAAGCGCTCTGAACTGAGTTAAATAAAGCGAAACAAACTTACCATGTAATTGACTTTCAAACCAAAACATTAATCACTATGATCGCAAATTATAATACAAAAGCAATATAACAATATATACAATATTATTGGATACAGTGAATTAAGGCATAACATTTTAAAAGATCCATGGAAAACATGCATATTCGTTATGTTGATGTTGTATAATAGGATATGTGAATATAGAGTACAGTATAATGTAGGTGAGGTTACCATATATGTATACGATATACCACAGCGTAGGCTAAGCTAATTCTTGTTTGTTATTCAATTTCTCTTTGTACTGAATTATCATAAGTCTCCCAGCCCGAGAAGAACCCCAGAGGTCTGGTTAAACAATTCATTTATAACTAACTAACCACTCTGCATGAACCTCCAGAATTAGCTGATATTAATACTGTAATTACTATACCGTGTATGTATGGAGTATACTTTATAGTGTAGGGTAGGCTACCATATATGTATACATGGTACCAAATACCCTAGTGTCAGCTAGGCTATACTCAAGATACATTTTTTCCAAAAAAGGGTGGGTTTTTCCAACAAATGATGGGTTTTTTTGGAACCTAACCCCATCGTAAGTAGGATAATACCGTATAAGCATTTTCAGTTTTTTTTTGTGTGTTTTGAACTATCAAAATAGGCAGTTCTAGGTGTTTTTGGAAGGGTTCTGAGTATTTGTGGGTTTTAGCTATTCGCAGGGGCGTGTGGTACGCATCCCCCGCGAATACAGGGGGTTAACTGTTTCTACCTTTTTTCATTATATTTGTAATGAAGCATACTGTATAAATACATTCTGGAAAAAATGTAACCCCTTCTTTTTTTGCTCTCTTGTAAATGCCACAGTTCAGTAGGTAGGTAGCCTACCTGTGTTCACCCATAGCCTACCATTGTTTTATGACCATTATTGTATTTTTATATTGCAACTATCTTATCAATTGTTACCTTATACACGATACAAAATGTGTATGTGTGAACTAGTGACCTCAGCTAGGTGTTACTCATCCTATGCTGCATCCCCACCCCCTCCCAGCTAGGGAAACTGTTCCCCAGCTCCACCCACCTACCATAACAACCCTTTCTCTGAGTGAGTTTCTCTACACAGCCTCACTGCCTCTCCTCTCCCATGGCACCCAGCCATCTGACCCCCCAATTTTCTCAAGGCTTCCCAAGTCCCAACCCCCAAAAACTCTTTCTCAGTCTGTTTATGAGTGTAAGCAGTGTTACCAACAATTTCCTGAGGCTACGCAGCATTGCCAACCATCAGAGAACAATTTTTTCATATCTGCTGAAATTTCTATATTCATATATGTTTGGAGCACAGTCCCTGGTTCTGGTGTGTTGGATAATGGTGATCCAGATAACTTAAGGATTACAGTAATCCATCAATTACCTGAACTGACATTATCCAAAACACCTGGACCAGGGATCAAGGCCCCAAAGATAAGTATAAATTTTTAAAAACTTGAAAAAACTGCCCTCCGATAGTTGGAAATGCTGCACGGCCTCAAGAAAATGTTGGTAACACTGCCAATGCTTGGACTGACCGGGAAAGGGTTTTTGAGGGTGGGGGAAGCCTCGAGAAGTCTCCACAGTGAGGGCTGGGGGGGTTCAGATGGCTTGGCACAGTCAGAGAGGAGGAACAGTAAGGCAGGGTAGAAGAAGGCTCAGAGAGGTGTTGTTTTGGGAGGTGGGTGGAGCTGAGAAGTAGTTTCTAAGTCTGGGATGGGATCCAAAACGGCAGAATAATAAAAATTTGGAGGTTTTTTGATGAAAAACTCAATAAAAATGCAGTTTACATCATTTTCAGTACACCCAAAGCATTAAAAGTAAGGTTTTCTTAGGATTTTTGATGATTTTCGACAATTTTTCGGTTTATGACGCAGCATAAAAACGGATGCCCCGTCGTAAACCGGGGACTGCCTGTGCCGAGAGAGAACTGATGTATGTTTACATTATATCCTAATAGAGTAACACAAACACACTTACACTATTTTGTTTATATCCTAGGCTTAAGTGTATTCCCATTTATATTTTTACTGCATTTTCTCATTTTTATAGTTTTAGATACCAAATTATATATGCAATCAAGTCCATGTGGTACTTACATAAGCACACACTCATCCCATGCTGTCAGTGAACTTGGTACAGCCTATTTGGTTTTGTCTTGCATAGAAATAAGCATTTTAAATATTTTTACTGTGATTAGAGATTAGATATCAACAGTGATCAAATATTCTCTTGTGTACTGTACTGTTAAGTGTTAATCATACTTAGAAACTAACTTGTAATAAAAAAGGTACAGTAAATCAAGCAAAGAAAAAAAAGTAACACGTACATACAGTACATATGCACACACTCAATCGATGGTGTCATGAGCTTCTTGGAGTTTTAGTTTCATATTTTTATGTTTATGATATATTAATTCATATTTCATTAAAGGTTATGTACATTACTCAGAGAGAGAGAGAGAGAGAGAGAGAGAGAGAGAGAGAGAGAGAGAGAGAGAGAGAGAGAGAGAGAGAGAGAGAGAGAGAGAGAGAGAGAGAGAGAGAGATACATCAGTTGTTTTGTGATTTTGAGGAATATTACTTTAACATAAAGTATGTTAGTTTACCTTTGTATATCCATATTACATTTATGTACAACAATAAAAATAATAATTCCATTAATTCATTCGTTTCTTTTAGCAACTAAAAAATTATTTTCTTAGTTCTTTTGGTAGTAGGCTCAATCAGCTGATTCTGAGAACGTAAACATTACAAATGGTGGGACAATCGGTTTTTTAATACATATTACGATGATAATATATCAGTATAATAATAGAGTATGAATGAATTCTGTAAGTAAAATAACAGTTTCATTACCAGTTCCTTTGTCTTAAACACTGCTGTAATAGCCTATTTGACTTTGGCAAATGGATACTATAAGAGTAACACCTGGGCTAGCAAAGGTCTATAGTTTATACGTAGCCTACACATTTTTATCTTATGTATAGTAATACAATATGGTAACAACTGATACGAAAGTTGCCATATAAAAATAAATTAATAGTCACAAAAATATGGTAGGCTGTGGGTTAAGACAGGTAGGCTATATTACTACTGTACTGTTTCATAAACTAGGGAGAGAAAATATAGGGGTTACATTTTTTTCAAAGTGTATTTTATTACAAATAAAGGGGAAAAGGTAGATAATTGCCGTTTGCATAAAGTTTTCACTTTAATGTACCCTGTACGATGGTTGTTGTTTATAAGCACACTGAGTGTTTCCAGTTATGTGATATTGACAAGGTTAGGTGAGGAAGGGTACAGAGTTGCCCTTCAACAACCCCAGATTTTTTAAAACTCACCATTATTCAGATTTTGTCATTATCCGACAGACCCTTGGCTCTATCAATTTGGATAATTAGAGGATTACTTGTATTTTTAACAAGATATGTGTTACTTCTGGATGATCTCAAAGCCTCACACTTCAAATATTGTTAAAAGGCTTTCTTAATCTTCTAGGATGTTACATCACCTGGTGGTCCTTCTGCAAATTTCCCCTTCAGAGCATTACATGTGAAATGGGGGGGTCCCTTGCACTTTTTGACTGAATCATCCAGCCTCCATTTTAATTATACAAAATTTTGCCCTGATTTTCTGGCCCTTCCCTTCAGTCTTTGTTCTGCTTCTCTCATTTATATTTACCACTTTTCTGTTTAACTGTTCCTCATCCTTTCTGCTCATAAGCCCAAACCATTTCAACCTCTGATACTTTGATCTACACTCCTGGTTCTAAATGCCACATCTCTCCAGAGTTTCCTCCATTCATATTCACACTCTTCATTTAACAAAATCTCAAATTAACTCTTCCTCATCTACTTTAAATTTCACTATTTTACTTCTTTATGCGTACGATTACCTTTCCCTTTGAAATCTTTTCTAAACCTTCCCAAAACACAAGCTGCAGACTTAACATAATATGTCACAAATTCTACATACATGATCATGATCATAACTCATGAAGAGAAGAAAATGATTTGATGACGATTTTCTACCTATACTGACAAGAAATGACTGTACTTCTATAATTTAGAATGATTTTTGTAATAAAATGCTCAAGCTTTAATCAGAATAACCATGAATCTTGTAAATATCTACAATTTCTAAATGCTTTTGTTCATATGCATGTAAAAAGTAAACTACCTAAAATAGGACCTAAGGGTACAATTCCCTAAATTTTTCCTTTTGGAAAGAGATATTAAATTACAAAGCAGTGACAACACTTGAATTTAGCAATTAAGATTTTACTTATATACTCAAACAAAATAGCAACTTACCCAACATTTAATAGCCGAGTTGGTTGTAGCTACATACAATGATGAGTTATCTGGAGTTAAAAGCATTTTCAATATTGGTGCTGATTCCTGACAGAGCAAAAAATGTTTATCTGGTGAACGAGTTTCACACATGTATATTCGCTTATCTCGGCCACCCGAAAACACTGTGCTAAATGATTCATTTGCCTGTTGATAAAACATATTATTAATATTGTATTATCTAAAGACCCTTCTCATAATTAAAATAAATAGCACCAGACTGGTACTGTAATGTGAAAATCATCTTTAAAATTACCATACCAAACTCCTGGAGAATTCAGTTATAGCCCACATTACTACATTCTGCTGAAACGTACAAGGACAAACATAACAACAATCATAAATATTTGTTAATTACCTCTGAGCATTAAATTTCTTCTTATCTAAGGAACTCTTGTCAAATATTCAAATATTTTACATTTACAATATTACAGATGTCAATCAATAACTATAATGAATATTCAGTAGTAACTTAATGCAGAAACATGACAAAGGCATTATTAATTACTTCTGGTACTGTAAATTGATCCCCTTCCCTTTCCTACCTGTCCGGTTTATGGTAAGTATCATTATTAATAAAAAATTGGAGGGAGGTAAAAAAGGTTAGGAGAGTTACATAGGAAGATATCAAAGGGAACAGATGAAAAACTCTCAGTACTTTTCTTTAAATTTGTTTTCATACATATTGGCATCCTCATGTTGTGTGTTTAACTACACACTGGAAAGTAGTTTGTCCTGCTTTTATGATCAGTCTGATAACTTTACATCTTAAATTACAAAACATAATGCTCTGAATGTAAAAAGTGGTTGGATTACTACCACACTAAGAGCTAGTTGAGCCTGGGTTCAAACAGTCCTACATTTTCTGATCTACCCGTTTAAGGACAAGCACCTTCCTGCTACTAAATTTGACATAAAAGGCTGCATTAGTAGAGCCCTTGCTTCATGAGAGTGGCACTGATTCAAATATGAAAAATTTTTAATTAACTTATATTTTTCATAGCTAACAAACATGAGGTCTTAACATTAGGATAAATCTTCTGGCACAAGCTGGAAACCAGTTAAAAAACAATCAAATCGTATATGCAAGGAATCTGTGGCATCTGGCACCTAATAGGCAGATGAGGTGGTAGTGGGTCAGAGACCTAGCTGGAACCTCGTGACGTATCAGGCTTTCTTCAAACCCAGGATAAGATGTAAGAGGGATGGCTAGAGGTGGGCAGTCTATGTTAAGACATCAGGTTTGTTAGCTATGAAAAATATAAATTAATGAAAAATTTACCCAGTCTATGTTAAGACATCAGGTTTGTTAGCTATGAAAAATATAAATTAATGAAAAATTTACCATTTGTTCATACACGGAACAAACCTTCGGTCTTAACACTAGGATAGACTCACACTTGGAGGGAGGTATGAGAATCCTGAACCGACTGGAGGTTCAGCACACCTGATCAACCTTCCTAGAAATTAGGGTTCTAAGAAAGGAGACCTAAGCCTCTGAGTTGTTGGATAAGAGGATATCTAACACCCAGTTCACTGGGCTAAAATACAATGCAGAATGTTAGATTCACTGCATATATGGAAGTCAAAGAGAACTATATCTGCTCAAGCAACAAACCCTGACAGCCACATGTAACAGGTTTGTCACCACTTCTCACTCCCCTTGCTGGAGAGAGAAGTAAAGGCTACAGAGAGGCATATTTGTATGTTGTATGGAACACCTAAATGCTGTAACAGATGGCTGCAACACTCATCTGTATCAACACAGTTCTAGAGTATGATGTTATTCTTCAAAACTGCTCATAGGTAAAGAAGAAAAAAAGGGAAAAGAGAAAGAGACCAGTCATCTCATTCATTCTCTCTTACACACTATCATCTTAGGCAAGATACAAATGGCCCTGCCAGGGGCACTGGATGAGCTACACAACTTGTTGAGCAGCCACCACCAGACCCATGAAAAAAGTGTCCAAATACCTGTGGGCAACGCCCTTCAGGTAGAAGGAAGTGAAAGTGGTCTAATGGAGACAAGAACCAGCAATCAAAATCTTAAATGCCAGAGAGGAACCTGTTCCTCTGATGATGAGGCATAGGATTGTCTAATAACCTCACCTAGCCAAAACAAAAGGGTATTCTTGGACACTTCTTTCTTGTTTCGGCCTGTGCTAGCGAAAAGCCTACAGCACCTAGGTCTTAGGTGAAGAGTCCTTTTCAGGTAACAATGCAGTGCTTGAAAGGCGATGCAGTAACTCCTGAGGATCGTTGTCAACAAAATCCCTAAGGGAAGGAATAGAGAACAAGGCAAATCTGTCATCTTGAACTGAGGGATTTTGAGTCTTAGCCACGAATTCCGGGACAAATGCAGACCATGGAGCTCACCAACTCTCTTTGAAGAAGCTAAGGCCAGGAGGAAGACTGTTTTCAAAGTCAAACCCCTGTCTGACGATTGACTCAGAGGCTCGAACAGAGCTTGAGCGAGACTACCCAGTACCAGAGTTAGGTCCCACATAGGAGGCTTCAGTTCCCTAGGAGAACAAGGTTGCTCAAAGCTCCTGAACAACATAGAGATTTCCCAGGATGAAGAGATGTCCACGTCTTCCAGATGGAGAACTAATCCTAAAGCAGCCCTGTAGCCCTTAACAGCAGAAACAGAAAGGCCTTTCAAGATAGATTTGGAAGTCAGCTATATGTTGAACAGAAGTTCCAAATGGAAAGAAACCCGTCGATGACACTAATCACAGTAGACGGCCCACTTGCCCTGGTAAACAGCTGACGAAGATCTGAGGTAGCCAGACATCTGAGTTGCTGCTCTGCTAGAAAAACCTCTCGCTCGTTAGAGATCCTGGATAACCTCCAGCCATGAAGAGACAGGGACCCTTCTGATTGGTAGTACCTCCCTCAGTGAGGTTGGAACAGAAGATTGTGCCAAGGGGGAATCTCTCTCGGTGCCACTGAGAGCAGAGGCAGAAGGCCCAGGAACCACTCTGGTTGAGGCCACAAAGGAGATACTAGGGTCATCCTGAGATTCTTGGAACTCATCACTCTGTTCAGGACATGACAGATCAGGCAGAATGGAGGGAAGGCATAAACTTCCAGGTGACCCAAGGATGCTGAAGAGCATCCTCCACTACAGCGAACAGATCTGGGACCACCATACAATAAACCTCTAGCTTCTAGTTGAACCTTGTGGCGAAGAGGTCTAACATGGGTCTTCCCCATAGATGAAACAGCCTGTCCACTACATCCTGATGCAGAGAACACTCCCTACCTAGAACTTATCCCTGACATCTTAGTTTGCCGGCCACTACATTACTTTTGCCTGGAATCTACCTGGCCATGAGTTCCACTGAGTTGTCGATCGCCCACTGGTGTAATTTGACCGTCAGAGAGTGAAGTTGGTGCGACACCAGCAGCACCCCTGTTTGTTCACATACACTGCCACTGTAGTATTGTCCGACACCAGAATGATGGAGTGACCTACCATCCTCTCCTGAAACTCCTGAAGACCCAGGAAGTCAGCCTTCAACTCCAACACGCTGATGTGGAGTTGTTTGTCCTGAGGGCTCCACACCTCTGAAGTCAGTTCTTCCAGACGAGCACCCCAACCTTCAGAGGATGCGTCCGAGAACAGAGAAGATCTGGAGGGGGCGAATGAAGAGGAGTTCCCACAGTCAGGTTCTGGTCGTCCAACCATCAGAAGCTGCTTCTCACCTCTGCCGACAGAGGGACCTGGAGCTGAGGGGTATCTCCTGTTGGGGACCAAAATTCTTCAGTCTCCACTGCAGGGACTGAATATGGAGACGCCCAGAACTATTTGCCACTGGTGAGCTGGTTGCTTCTCCCTCAAAATGAAGGAGCAGGTACTGCTCTGAACCTCTCTATCCTCTGGTCCAACTGGAAAACCCTCAACGAGGCTGTCTATTACAATACCCAGGTACACAATCCTCTGGCTGGGAAGATTGGACTTCTCCAGATTTATCACGACACCCGGGATATGACAAAACTGGAGAACACGGTCCCTGTCCCGAATCAGCCTTTCCCGGGAACTTGCTTAAGACCAACCAATCATCGAGATATCTCAACAGGAGAATACCCTCGGCATAAGCCCACATCAACACTAGGGTAAAGACTCTTGTGAACACTTGCGGCACTACTGTCAATCCGAAGCAAAGAACCTTGAACTGGAACACTTGCTCCCCAAGACTGAAGCGGAGGAACTTCCTGGACAAAGGGTGGATAGGAATCTGAAAGTAGGTGTCCTTCAAGTCGATAGTTAACATGAAGTTGTTGTCTCTTACAGCTGCTAAGACTGTCTCTGGGGTGTCTCCATTCTGAACCTCATCTTCCTGACGAAAAGGTTCAGAGTTGAGAGATCCTATCACCAGTCTCCAATCGCCAGTGGGCTTTGGTACCAGGAAAATCTGAATGAAGAACCCTGGAGAAGGATGGACTACATTTTTCACTGCTTCTTTGTCCAACTTCTTCCTTCACTTCCTCCTGAAGAGTTAAGTGCTTCAGAGAGTCCTGGGCATAAGTAAGGTGTAGGATAGGACAATTGGAGAGAAGAGGAGGGGAGTCGAATGGAAGTACAGTAGATATCCTACCCAAAGGACATCCACTACCCACCATTCCACTCCTTGCAATTGCCACATAGCCCAGTGGCTTACCAGACAAACCTCCACCATGGCAACAGGAGGGAAGTGGCGCCCAATTGACCGACATCCTCCCGTCCCTGCCCTTACTCCCCTTCCCTGGTTTTGAAGGGCGAGATCGAAAGGGACACTGCTGAGGCCACCGGTGGCAACAGGCAGGGAGTGGTGCCCAATCTACCAATGTCCTCCCCTGTCACTGCCATTACTCCCCCTCCCTGGTTTTGAAGGGCCAGACAAAAGGGAAGCTGCTGAGGCTGCTTCCTTGGTGACGGAGTCAGTCGGGTAACCTTAGCTGAAGTCGAAGGTCTTGAAGCTTTCCTTGGAGGGAACTGTCTAATCTGTCTTGGAGCTGAAGGACGAGACTGAGACGAAGACTTGACCACTGCCAGTTGGACAAGTCGATCATTAGTGTCGGCTCAACGTCTGATGATAGCAGTTTGCAGTTGTTCCTCAGGCAGGAATAGCTGGGATCCTAGGAGATCTCCATTCCGTAAAGATAGTAGAGAGTGTGCACTGACTGATCTAGATACTTTAGAAAGGGGTGTGTCCCTTCTCATCAGCAAGAAGTTAGCCCACAAATTAGCGTTCAAATGGCCTAAGTATGATATGGCCTTAGCACCAGATTGAAGTAACCTGATTAAAGACAGATTTTCGAACGAATCTCTAGCAGAACGGAAAGAAAAAATCCTAGCAAACACTGTAGACCATAAGTCCACCTAGGAGACAGTCTGAAAGGCAGAAGAGGCAGTCAGCTCCAGGGTAGATGCTTCTTGAAAAGTTAAAGGACCGTCAGTCCTAACCTGATCTAGTGTTAGCCCAGGCTTCAAACGAATGACATCAGAGTTGAGCTGTCTACCCAACAGAGATATGAGACTTGTTGAGTAATACTTCCTATGACAAATCAGAGGAAGAAGCTTGAAGGAACTGTTGGAACGTAGAGAATCATCCTGTACCGAAACCAAAGAATTCACACATCTTAAAATTGAAGTAGCATGTCTGGAACAAGGTAACTCAAAAGAAGTCCTTGCATCCTTCTCTGGACCAAGTAAGGCTTCTATGCCCATAGGAATCACAGAAGCAGGAGTCCCAGACTTCTCAGAGAGATTGTTGAACTCACAAATGAGATCAACAACCTCCCTGCAGGAAGCTAGAAACTCCTGACTTTCACACTCCTCTACTTCATGCAAAGGCAGCTGACATCCTGAGGTAGACGGAAGAGAGGGATCCTGAGCACTAGATGGCTGTAGGCCATCCCTTGCCATTGACGAGTCACGTCCACGAACGTGGGAAGATGGACGTGCATCGGCTCTCAGCTCCAACAAGTCACGTAAGTGGATGCACGACATCGGACGATGTAAGTCATCCCTTCCAGGAGAACAAGAAATCGAAGCACGAATGTTAGGACTTGACGATCATGTCCATAGACTCAGGAAGACGAACGACATACGAGGTTCCTTCTAGGCGAGCGAGACACTGAATGCCTAGGCCTCTTGGGAGCCCGGGAACCACGGTCATAACCAGATCCAGGGACGGTGCCAGCTAAACATTTGTTCCCATCAACACAGACATGGTTAAGAACACGTCCGCGGATGACATGTCTCGTAGGCCTTGGAATAACTGGGCGTCTAATAGGGGAATCCACCACCTTCCACTTCTTAATCAAAGCCTTATTATCTTGCTGCCAAACTTGTACAGAATGAAGAGGGGAAAAACAAAAGACTGAAGCTGACTTATGAGGGGTTGCAGGAACACTGTCGTGACTACGTACTCGAGCGCGAATTGGAGACAACCGTCCATGGGAAGAAGCTGACGAAACGGTCCTTGGCTTCTCAGACGACAAAGTGACAAAGTCTTCAAACCTCCAACGTCTCACATGAGCATGAGTAGGGGGAGAAAAAGATGACGATGATAAAGAAGATGGAAGCCTAAAACTTTTCTTGACAGAAGGACCACCGTACTTCTCCCGAAAAACAGTGTCCAGTCTGTCCACCACAGTCTGTATAAAAGCATCCGAGGGATTGACAACTGCAGAAGTTGACGTCACAGCAGTAGCTGGTTGTGACATCACGGGAGCAGTCAGAGGAAATGATGTCACAGATACAGTAAAGCCCCAGTATTCGTGGTCTCACGATTCACGGACTCACCTATTCGTGGATTTCTCTATGGAACATATGTACGCATTATTCGCTGAAAATTTTCACTGAGAAATATTCACTAATTACTATATTTTCACATCATTTTCATGACTAAATGCACTTTTTGTCATAAAACTATTAAAATACTCATGTACCCAGGTAGTGCTCGAGTTACAATAATTCGATTGGGTAAGCAATTAATACCGATACGACAATATTTATAGAACATTTTTAAATTTCCCACGGGCACAAGAAGCAGTGTACAATCAGGCAGTGAGAGAGACCAAATTACAATAGACCAACTTCTTTTCCTCCATCACTTTATCCCATCTTCTAGTTAAAAAGGTAAATGAGAATGATAAAAGTATTGTTAATAACATTATACTCTTGCGTAAACGCATACAGCCATAAATAACCGAAAGAGAAACTGCTGTTTTGCTTACAACTGAATCGGATAACAACAGCCATTTTGCTTGTATTTCAACCATCGTACAGTAATAAACAATTACTGTAATTATAGTACAAATGAAGTTAAGTTGAATAGGACTGATATATTTTTACATTATATCCTTATTCGGTATGGATAAAAGTTTGGCAAACTGCTAAATTTAAGCTGCAAGTTGTAGCTGAAGCTGAAAAAACAATGTTCAAGCTGCTAATGACGATAAACTATCATGCATTGGCAACATGGACGAAACTCGATTACTGCTATTTTTACGTCAATAAATGATAAATACGTAAAGCTTGTATTATGATGAAGTCAATTGAAAATAGAGAACAGAATCTTGATTTTTTTTTTAAACAAAACAAACATGCCCCCAAACAGCCAACGTCATCTACTAACGAAAAAATAGCTAAATTAATTTCACAAGATATATTCAAGTTATATTTCTACTTAAAAACACTTCGTATAATGAAAAATAACCTTGGCCCATATAAATAAAGTATCCAGAGATTCATTTACACTAACTAGAAGCAAGAAAAGTGCTCTGAAACGAGCTAAACACTGCAAAATAAACTTACCGCATAATTGATTTCCAAACCAAAACACTGATCGCTGTGATCGCAATTTATAATATATACAGTACAATATTATTGGATATAGTGAATTAAAGCATAACATTTTAAAAGGTCCATGGAAAACATGCATATTCATTATGTTGATGTTTGTATAATACGATATGATGTGAATATAGATTACAGTATAATGTAGGCTAGGGCTGGGCTACCGTATATGTATATGATATACCATAGTGTAGGCTAAGCAAATTCTTGTTTGTTATTCAATTTCCCTTTGTATTGAATTATCACGTCACCCTGCATGAACCTCCAGAATTAGTTGATATTAATAATTAATATACTGTGTATGTATAATGTATACTTTATAGTGTAGGCTAGGCTACCATATTTGTATACATGGTACTGAATACCCTAGTGTAGGCTAGGCTATATTCGAGATACGTTTTTTCCAACAAACGATGGATTTTTTGGAACCTAACCCCATCTTAAGTAGGATAATACCTGCATAAGCATTTTTAGTTATTTTTGTGTTTGAACTATCAAAAAAGGCAGTTCTAAGTGTTTTTAGAAGGGTTCTAAGTATCGCAGATTTTAGCTATTCGTCGGGGATGTGGCGTGCACCCTCCACGAATACTGGGGGTTTACTGTATTGTCACCATGGGGAGAGATGATGTAGGTAATGTCGTCATGGGAGCACAAGCCTGACCCAGAGTCGATGGAATTGCTGCTGGTATAGCCGACCCAGGAGATGCACAGTTAGTACCGAAGGCATCTCACTAGGTGGCATCACACACGAACCAGAGAAGTGGAGGCTGGGAGGAGGGAGTACTTCTGGGGGGCGGACACTGGTAAGCGTGAAGAGACGAAATGCAACAACACATTCAGAGAAGGAATCCCAGGTAGGCAGGTAGGCCTAGGGAGGCCCAAATAGACAACATCTTCTGCGCATCTGAATCTGAAACAAAAGAACATGATGGTGCTGCCTCCTCCCTCCATGAAGGGGAAACATCCCCCCACGAGAGAGACAGGGCAGCATGATACATAAAATCACCTTGACCAACTCCTGATGCTTCCAAAGATGAATCAATGGAAGAAAAGGAAGGAGAAAAGGCATCAATGGATGACAAAGCAGATGGAATAGGTCTGACAGAAGGGGAAGAAGAGGCTTCCATTCAAGGAGAAAATCTTTCCCAAGATGGAAGCACCGACTTCCTTCTGTGTTCCTTCTTCTTGCAGAATTTCTTTCACTGCACAACAGGCCAGAAATGACATTCTGGACACGAATGGTAACATTACAAAAATGAGAACAACACCTACTGCAAGTAGAATGGGGGTCTATCTCAGAAGAAGCCAGAAAGCGGTAGCAAGGAAATCCTGGAATGCCCGGACACAAGTGTTGTCGCGCAAGGGGCTTCTTAGGTTGATTTGTGGACAGCATGATAACACCACAAAACACACATAGACACCCAAACACACAACATAACCAGAAGGTATCACAGGCTTAGGACAAGAAACAGCTTGGGGAAAGGAGAGTAAAAGTGAAGGTCCATTCTCCAAGGCAGTTGAAGAAAGACTGATGCGTCACGAGGTTTCAGCTAGGTCTCTGATCCGCTACCACTTCATCTGTGTATTAGATGCCAGATGCCATAGAGTCCTTGAATACACGATTTTGATTGTTTTGTAACTGGTTTCCAGCTGGCGCCAGAAGATTTATCCTAATGTTAAGACTGAAGGTTTTTTCGCATATGAACAAATAAAAGTTTTTAATTCCTTTCTCCAGTCCTTTGCATTGCAAAGCCTGCCAGGGTTTCCATTACTGGGTCCCTGAATAAAGGTCTTTTAATCCTGCTTCTCAATTCAGTAGTTCTACCGCAACTACAACTCAGTGATCCAAAAGGGCAGTCTTCTTGACCACCTTGGCAGCCTTGGCATCCAGGCTCTCTCAGATGTAGAGAAGATTTCATAACCCACACACTTAGCTGCCACTATCTTCAATTGGTCTGTCATTTCTGTCCAGAAATGAGCTCTTTGAAGAAGAAACCCCTATTCTTCTCAAGGAACTTAATAACAGATTAGACATCACGCCTAGTCTGAATACTCCAAGTTTACCTAGATGTCACAGCAAACATTCCAGATAGTCCTTTTTTCTCACCCCCTGTCACAAACAAATCATTCTCTATACATGAGCTGAGAATTCTTATTGTCCCTAATTAGAAAGGCAGAACCCCACTCCCTCCCTGGGTTGCATGACATCCAGAGTGGGTGCATCGCTGGCTTTCTTTAGAGGCATTTCTTATAAAGAAGTCTCTGAATTTATGAAGTGGTCATCAGAGACAAGAGACAGTGTTCCTCAAACACTGCTGCCATGGTAATCTTAAGATATGGCAAGTGACGGGGGCACAATAATCCTGTGTCCCATAAGAGCATTCTTTGTCAAAACCTGTTTTTTTAAGAGATTTGGCACTTTACTGATTTTGTTATTTTTATGGCTGATGAATGAACACTGAAACTATGTATGTACAAATGTATAGTGTATACAGCCAAGCATCATGCAAATACTTTTAACATTTTTAAGCTTTAAAATTTCCTACTATATATAGCTTTACTATGTATAATTTTATAAATTTTAACATTTGCATCTATGTGATCCAGAACTTCTCACTGATTTGTTTCTTATGCCATTTTAACAGTTGTTGCTGACCAATGTAAAGATGCCTAAACAGGTGCAAGTTGATTTTTATTTTTCCCTTTGACTTCCAACAAAAATCACTGTACAGTAAATCTAAAACACCCTATGTTGAAATGACTTAACTAGAAGCATTGCTGTACTGGGGTTTGATGATTGTATCATTAAAACTTATAATTCATATAACATACTGGTTTTGATAACCCCTACCTGTAATGCCCAGATGCCTTCTTCATGGATCCGGATTGTGGTGATACAACGCTGCTGACCCAAAGACCATAACTTTATCGTACCATCTGAGCTACCCGATAAAACTTGTGTGCCATCCCTATTTACTAGGAGTGCTTTAACATTGTCTGTGTGCCCTAGAAGAAGAGAGGTAAAATCTAAAGAAGAAAAGAAGTAAAATCTAAGTTTGTTTGAGGAATACCTTGTATATCACTCATGATTTCTTAATTATTTTATACATGCTCATGGGTTACTTATCCTGGAAACAAAGAAGTCACCGTAAATGATTTTACATGCAAGTACTGGCTGAAATCATTTCAGCATCCACAGATGTCTACAGTGCTTACTGGAATATTCTACCATTTATAAAATACTAGCTGACCAACCCAGCACTGCCCAGGATAACTGAATGACAACTGATAACACTCACTCACTCTCTTTCCCTCACTTCTTCCCTCTTTCTCCTCCCTAACACCCCCTCTACTCTCTTACTTTCTCTCCCTCTCTCACTTTTTGCTTCTTTCTCCTCCCTAATACCAACCCTTCTCTCTCTCTCTCTCTCCAACCCTTGCTGTCTCTTTCCCTCTTTCTTCTTCCTCACTCCCCCTCCACTCTCTCTCTTTCTTCTCTCAAAAACCCCCTCTACTTTCTCTCATACTTCCTTTCCCTCTCGCTCTCTCTCACTGTCTCACTTCCTATCAATCTCTCTCCTTCTTTCTCACCTTTCTCTCCAACCCTCCCTGTCTCTTTCCCTCTTTCTTCTCCCTAACACCCCCTCTATTCTCTCTCTCACTTTCTTAGCCACGTAAAATAAGTCTAATCCTTCAGGCCAGCCCTAGGAGAGCTGTTAATCAGCTGTGGTCTGGTAAAACTAAGGTATACTTAACTTTTTTCCTCCCCCTCTCACTCTCTCTCTCTGTCATGCCCTTCCCAACCCCCACCCCACTTTGGTGCCATTGATGTCTTACCCCCACAGTATTCTTTTCCATATAGTAAGTCATATGTATACCGAAATTAGGTATGATAAATTCGTAAAATTACTAAGTCTACGGGGAATAACCAGCTGTTTCACAAGCAGAACCAGCCCCATTTCAGGGAAGCCCTACCCCCCTTGGGGCCCTTTGGTGCTAGTGATGTCTTACGCCCACAGTATTCTTTTCGAGATAGTAAGTCATATGTATAGCAAGTTTAGTTGAAATTAGTCAGTGCACTTCAGAGTTATGCTGTAACATACTGTACATACATACATGCATCCATTTTTATATATATAGATTTTTATTTTTTAGGACTTGGACATATCTAATAAGTAATAAAATCAAGTTAATCTCATGTCAAGGATTCAAGATTATAATAAAAAATATACTGTATACTTAACAAAGGCTATTCAGACCAGAGACTGTAAATTATCTTTGAATCTGAAGCTGCAGTATCCAGCATTAGTATATGACTTCAATGACAAACAGTAAGACACACACCATTGGGAGCATAGTGAAATGACAAATTAAGGTTGCTCTAAAAAAAAACGGGGGGCTAATTACTGTAGTTATCACATTCTCCACAATGTCCAATTAAACCAGACTTTCAATTTTCAATTTGCTTTACACAATTCCATTGGTTGGAACCAATATCTAAAGGCATGTTGGAACAAAGTAAGGCCACCTGTCTGCCCCTGATAATTAACCCTTTTACACAAGTTGGTTAGAATTTTGCTGTTTTCCTCTGGCTAAAGAAATTTGGTCTCTCAAATAGACTTGCTTTTTTATGGTACCTCTGTCAAGCATCTTACATTTACTAATAAAGACATCTTATGAGACACTTTCCATCCCATTTAATTACTGATAATTATATATATGCTGCTGAACCCTGTAACGAAAGGGTTATTTCCTGATACAACCGCAACTTTCATTAAAATGGTTTCATTTTCAAATTTTCATACACATCCTTTTGCATAATTCTGTATTAGCCAGGTATGTGTGCCCATGTATGTATGAGTCAAGAGAGCAGCATCACAAAAGCTCTCACTCCTGTATCCCCTATCCCCCCACACATATGGGAGCCACCAAGTACTATTTCCACATGATGTTGGAAGACACCTGAGACAAGCCTCTGTTTTAAGTGAATATGCTCAAACTCCCCCATCAGGCATGGGTGATCCTTGCCCTGATCTGACAATGACATGGGCTGTCATCTACTGACCTCAAGCTGCAGACAACAAATTTGCCAAGTTAATGATTTCAGAGTTTAATGATGACAAACACATGAATTTAGTCTGCTCTCACTGTCACATTTTCTACTTTTAATCATTTTCATGCACTTTTAAAAACAGTTGTGTTGACAGTCACTCATACTGAGCCTTTAGTGTCACTCTACCTAACCTTGGCTCCCTGCCTCCCCTTGCATTCAGAGGTGTATTCAGTAGCTGTAATAAACTTTAAGTCTGTTTCCCCCATCCTGAAACTTGAACAAAATTGTAAAAATATTAATTCCCAGTAAGATAAATTCACATATAACTAAAATAAAATACGTTTGCGAGGCCACCTGTTATTGTGTCTGAGCAGCATGGAAGGAGGATGAGAATAGCTGGTGCAGCCAAGCACCAAACACCTGAAAAAGGCTCAGAATTTTTGGGAACCACAGTGCGAGGGCTAGCTGCCAAATTTCCTCTTATGGAGTTTCCTGCTAAATGAGTAATATCTGTTTTCTGCCTACAACATTTTCTGCTTGAATTCTCATCTAGTTTAGATTTTTATCTATGCTCACTTTCCACACATATCTGGGTCTGCACTCAGGTTTTCAGGCTGCTGCTTGGCTAGGCAAAGTGAGCAATATGAAATAATGCCAGTAACAATAACAAAACCAATGAACTTATCTCAAAAAACCAAACCTGTGTAAGTGTATCTCATCATTTTAAAATCTTACGTACACCTTAAATCTGGATACTTTTAACATATAAGGCTAATGATTATACATGCTAAACACCTTTATAACTGTAATTCACTTCCCAAAAAATGTCTGAATGATTCAATTTCCAAAAAATATTTGAATGACTGGAAACTGCTTCACTGACATACCTTTAAGCTTCATCAATTTATTTCCCGTTCGGGGATCCCAAACTCGAAGCTGTTTTTCAGTACTGCCACTAACAATAACTGTACCTGGAGCATTCATCGCCAGGCTGTAGATGGAATCTTTATTACCATTGAGTGAAGATGCTGAAACAGAAAATTTCACTTGTATTCACCTGACCACTCATAATACATAAAATGCACAGTAACCAAATTTTGGGAGAGAGGGTGATAAAATGTGTTAGTCTAACCAAATAATTTACAGTACTAATTCAGTTGAAGTTATAATTTCCTATATACTGTAATTTGCAACTGTTTTTACAAATGTTTATGCCTGAAAGTACAGTATTCATAATACACTACTGGAATTGTGAACTGTCACTTTCCCTTTTTAATAAGTTAATTTATTGCTATTTCTTCAATGAATTTTCTTTTATTTTGAAGATTATCAATTTAATCAAGATTTTTAATTTTTACAGGTCATAAAATTCTTTACCCTTCAATTTTCAGGTAATGAGACAAAAAAAAGTCCTCTGAAATATACACCATGAAACTTTCAAAAAACTATTATATGTATTTTTATGCCTAAAAATTTACTTTCAATTTTTTAATTTTTACTTTCTGATTACCAAAAGCAATATAAATGATTTTCAGTACATGATAATATAAAACATAAATATGATTCCCCAATTAGATAAAATAAAAAACCTTTTCTCTTTAATTCTGTTATCAGCTTTGTATCCACATTTTGACTTAAATATATTAATGCTTGAGACTGATGATATATATTAATGCTTAAGACAGATGATAATTCATTAAGTGCAGGGAACATATATAAAATGGCATAAAATACATTTCTTAGGGAAAATCACAACAAAATTCTATTATCAAGAGTACAAGCTGTAGCTTGCTTACTGTTTTAAAATAAACTTACTCTTGATCCCAGAATTTTACTGTGATTTTTGCTAAGAAATGTATTTTTAGGCCATTATTTTACTGTGATTTTTCCTATGAAAAGTACATTTGGGCCATTGTATATATGTTCCCTTCATTTAATAAATCATCATCTGTCTTAAGCATTACATATTTAATCAAAAGGTGGATGCAAAGCTGACAAATTTTACTGTAAGGAATAAAAGTAAACTGCACCTAAGCAATCTTTAGACACAATTTTCTTGGAAAAGAAACAAAGACAGTATTACCAATGTGTTGAATGACACAAAAATAATTGGTGTGAGCTTCATTCAAGTTTGCGCGTCTGTGCAAATTCTCAAAAACTCCAACCTTGGAAGATGATTACGATGAAGATTTCCTCCTACTACAGCATTTCCTCAGCTCTTGGAATGTGCTTGTATTGCTTTTCATCCTATCTTCATTTCATTTCACTCATATTGGAGTTTGTTTATAAGACTCAGAAATTTTTAAATCTCTGTGGGTTTCTGCTTAATTTTTGTAATGACTTACATGGTCCTAAGAAACTTTTCATGTACTTTTGTATCATTTCTGCACCAGTTCTAGTGCTTATCTGATTCTTTTTTGTTATGTTCCTTGTCACAGTTATGACAGTGAGTTGAAAGTAAATATTTCTGATGGTGGTGAGTGGAGGACTCGGCTAACTGAAGCGTTATGGCTCTGTCATGTGGTTTCTCATTTACTTGTAAGTGTAAAATTCCCCAGCAAATAGATGTGTAAATGAAAATATTTCAAGCACTGATATGTATGCTACAAAATTATTGTTTTACCCGTAATTGTAAAATTCCTAGCAAATTGATACATACCGGACAAAAAATTTCCACCATTGATGCATATATTACAGTTATTTTAGTTTTACCTGTAATTGTAAATTCCAAGCAAACTGATAAATAAATGATAAAAAATTTCTAGCACTGATATATAAATTTAAAAATTATTTTAGTTTCACCTGTAACTGTAAAATCCCAGCAAACTGATACTTAAATGGCCAAAAAAATTTTCAGCATTGATACGTAAATTACGAAATTATTTTGATAAAAATAAATTCTCATTTACTTGTACGTGTAAATTCCATAGCAAATAGCTAATAGCTGCTATCTAGGTAAACTTGCCTTTTAAACTTGAGATGAAAAATATTTCCATAAAAAATAATTCAGTTTACATAAGCATGAGTTTACCCTAATCAATATATAAATCTAGGATACCATCAATTTCCACTGCAAATCCAGAATTGAATTTTCTACCTGGCTTCATTGTGATCTACTGTAAACCTGATGCATTATGAATAAAGTGGCTGATGTTCTATATGACTTACACAGCATCCATTAATATACACTGCACTAGTTTTTAATTTTGGTTCATGTACTAGAAGCCAACAAATTTATTTTAACAGTTAAGACTGCTAACAGTGCCATAAAACCAACCTTTTAAACATTTTACTTACTTGTGACTGTATTATTACTCGCTGTAAGTGCTGTTAATGTCTGAACATCCCATAAGAATATGGCTTTATCTAACCCTGCTGAAGCAACTTGCTCTCTATCACGAGCATATGCCAGTGCTTTCACATAATCTTTGTGAGTTCTCAACGTTGACATGCAAAAACCCTGTCAATGAAAAACAAAATAATTATGCATAATTTCTTATGGGTCTTAGAAGTATAGGATGATGTTATAGGAGTAACAGACATAAAAATGACCTTGACTTTTAGTACAATATTACTTTCCTGGTCTACAGAATCAAAATAAAAGTGGAGTAAATTGTTCTAAACAGGAATACTAGAGAGAGCTTTCTTCTTCGTTTTAACGTGCTTTTTCCCATTTTTATATGGGGTAAGCTTTGGTAAGAGGTTAATGGTTTGTTCAGTGATCAACACTTCTACCTTCTACAATAATTTTTATCCTATTAAGCCTAAAAATTCATATATTATAAATCATATATGCAATTCATGCCTTCAAATAATACAAATATGGATTTCAGGAGTCATATAAAAACAATTTTCAAAACACAAAAGTCAAGGAAGGAATGGCAAAGTCTGATGTGGCATGGTCACTGATATCAATTGTTTGGATCTTCAGGCAAAGTTATGAACAAACTACAAGCCTTCAATAACTATCCATGGATACTATCCTGTTACCCATTTGATGCCTGTAATTTATGATGATCACCTAATAGAGAAGGAACCATTCAAAGGAACAATACCAAGGGACTGACAGCTGCCTCTTCCTTGAGGAGGAAAATGCATATGCTCAACTCCATTCCTACAAGCAAGGTAACTACTGTATTGCAATCTCCTTGCCATTTGTTCCAATTTCTTTTGTCTTTTCAATTCTCACAGTGCATATAGTTTTATATATATCTCTTATAATACATCTCCTCTTTGCTCCTATTATGAAAGAAAAAATTGTACCAAGAAATACACTAAAAAGCCGACATAGCATGACTCACAAGTACAGTGGCACTACGTGACGCACCCAAAGGAAATGTTGCTATATACTTACATATTTTTTTTTATTCATGAATAGACAACCTGTACAGATATCTGGTTGGGTTAGGTTTGGTTGGGTACTTAACCTAACTTAGCCTAGCCTAACTAGTTCTAGCCTAACCTTACCAAAGCTGCACTTCAATATTCTGGAACTTCTTGTTTCATGACATCAACTAGAAGGTAGTTACCTCCCATTCAAGGGGCAAGGTTGGGTTAGGTTAGATTGGGTACTTAATCCAACCTAGTCTAGACTAAACTAAACCTAGCCTAGCCTGACCTAATCTGCACCTCAATAACCTGGAGCTTAGCTCTCCAAGCCTTAGGATCCAAAGATAGGCATTCTGTAGTGTTGTTACGGAACGGTACCTCGGTAGTTTCTTAGTCAACAAGAGGGGGCCCTAGTGTCCTATGATCCCCTTGATTGACGGTGCGGGTGCAAGGGTTTGCAGTAGCACACTCAGCACAGCAGTCAACCAGACATACTCCAGGATGATGGATGTATGACACACAAGTTCGGTCACTAGGGTCAGTGTTAGCGACAATTGGTCTTGACACCTTGACATTTCGAAGAATTACTCGATCTAAGAAGAGTCAGTCCTTCAAACTCGACACTCCGAAGCTGTTACTATTTCAGCTCTGTCTCTAAGAACCATGGGCATAACAGCCATCAACCATGCCACATTGAAAATATCGCGTCTCATCCAATCAGCACAGTTAGCAATGATTGGGTCAGGTCAGACTTGGATAGGTGACCTTCTGGAGCACTGGGTTCTGTTGACATCAGAGACGTTTTTTGCACCCATGATTAGAAACGTTGGAACTAGTTAGTACTTGGATAAGTGACCTCCTAGAAACTTCAGATGCTGTTGACACCTAGGAGACTTCTTTCACATCCATGATTGAAGTCTTCAGCTTTCTTTGGCTTACAACTTCCCGTCGTTCTGCCTGATTCATCGAGAGATCAACAGCACCTTCAAACTAAGTTCTGACAACTTGTTTTTGGTTCCTACTCAGTCAAGAAGTGGTGTCTAGGAGCTCCATTTCTTTTGACTTGATGAAGTTACACTCGCCCTGTGGGGAGTGGAAGATGTAAGCAGTGACTGTTGCTGCTGCAATTACCAGTTGATCCACAACCTGAGACAGAGAGAATGTTATGTGAATCTTTAGACAGTTTCAGGAGTCTCAGGGTCTAAATAAGCACTCCTTTAATAGCAACGACAACAAGGTAGTGTTATGGTTACACTATCTTCCTCCAGAGATTTTTTATTCTTTATAGACTTTCAAGTGTCTCAAGTTCCAAAGATAGACACTCCTTGGTGTAATAGCAACACCACAGTAGTGCCATGGTCAACAAAACAACCTAGTGTCCTTTCATCTACTCTACTGCAGTACATGTACATAAGTAGACAGAAGAACATTCAGTACAGTGGCCAACAGACACATTCAAAGCAAGATGAAAGTAATTACAACAATTCACTCACTGAAGTCAGGAGATAGGGACAGCTGATCTCAGCACCTTGACTTCTGGTAATTCATTCAACCTCTGAAGAATATTGATCATAGTCCTTCCTGTCTCGACTTACTGAAGTTGGCGCTGTTCTGTTCTGTCTTCTCAGACCCTTGAATAGAGCAAGACATCTTTGGCATCCATTTACATCTGGAAGCTTATGCCTTTTGCCATTCTACATGTTTCAAAGGTAATTACTGGAGATGGATCATTCCACTTCTATGGTCCTGTCACTCCAGTGACGGTATGATGTCTATGTTGCCTCTGTACAGTAAAGATTACTTTTAGCCCAATGCAAACGACTCGTTCGTTACCTTCGAGTTGGCCAAGAAACAGTGTCCAAACTGTCCTTTCTCTGACTAGTGAGATGATCAAACACATGTACCCTGCAACTTCCTGGTGGACATCAGTACATTTTGGGCCAGATCTTTTGAGGCCAGGGGCATCAGTCTGTCCATCACATTCAGGAAGAACCTGTCGGCCGAGTACTAGGATCGAATGTAATCATGCAGATCACATTCACCACCTTTTACCTTGGGACATTGCCCATAGGTCCTTGGACTCCTTTTTCTTGGATCCTATGTTGGATGCTCAACAAGTCATGTAGTTCACCCAGCTCTTGAGGGACATGGTGCATCTCGCCTAAGGTGTGCAGCTGCAAGGTGAAGGTGTGTGTGGGATTGGCCTCCTCCCTTTCTCTGACACTGTGGGTTCATCCAAATCTTTTCAAACCAAGGATATTATATTCCTTTAATTCAAAATGCCCAGAAATCTGATGACTGAACATCTCTCTTGTTCAATAGATCAGAGGTATGGTCTCCCTTTGACACCAGCCATGAAAAAACTGACCACTTACTCTGGTAACCGTTGGACGAAGGTTATCGTCTACAGTTGGCAATAGCCTTCGCAGCTGCCTTTGAAAATCCTTCGCTCTGACAAGCTTCCTGACAGTCTGAAGCCTGTCAGAGTGAGAGTGGACAAACCTTGATGATAGCAGATGAAATGACGTTGTTTGAGGAGATTTCGACGCTGTGGAAGAAGTCTTGGGAAGTCCACTAAGAGGCTTAAAAGGTCCGGGAATCATTCCTTCTGCATGTATATATATATATATATATATATATATATATATATATATATATATATATATATATATATATATATATATATATATATATATATATATATATATATATATATATATATATATATATATATATATATATATATATATATATATATATATATATATATACATATATATATATATATATATATATATATATATATATATATATATATATATATATATATATATATATATATATATATACATATATATATATATATACATATATACATATATATATATATATACATATATACATATATATATATATATATATACATATATATATATATACATATATATATATACATATATATATATATATATATATATATATATATATATATATATATATATATATATATATATATATATATATATATATATATATTTGATAAGCGTGAGTCGCTGTTTAGTCCTCAAACAGAGTTACCTTCCATGGTCTACCAGAGCTCCATGGTGACCAAACTAATATCAAAGAATTCTCTTCTAATTTAGTTGGTCTTTTGGCCAGGTATTGTGTCGTAATGATTAACATTATAACACATGATGGAGTATATAATGGACTCAAAGATAAGAGGGCACTTTCCCTTATCTTCAGCGAAGCTGAACCCAGTTTTTCCAACGTCAATTAACCTGCAAGAAAGAGAAGTGACTATATGCCATGACCTCTGTTTGGTCCAAAGCGAACGGTTTGCGTCGTTACCAGCGCTCCGAAAAAATTCGACTTCTTTCTCCGTTTTAGTATCGCGGATTATGGAAACATCAAAAATAGCAAGATAAGTGCTCAATATTAACAAACAGTTGAAAGTTTTAGTTTTAAACTTTTAGAATTTATATAATTTGTGTATTAAAGCCAGAACCCGGCTCGTTGATCGCTAGCCTACCTAGCCTCGTAAAGCATTGATTGTTACCTAGTTTCGTAAAACGAAAATTGTTTTAAGTTCTAACTAAATGTTTTAACTAAAAGAAATGTTCCATAACTTATCATTAATATGGAAAATCCTTTCAGATTATACGATGTCTACAATAATCTAGGCAGTAAGTGAGAATAATTCAAACTAGATTAATAGTGGATGTTGTCTGTAGCCTATGTATATCCTTGGATTACGTATCCTTAGTGGCCAAGCTTAGACCGAGGACCCTAGGATCAGATAATAACAATATCTGGGCATAGTAAATCGATAGCCTAACAATGAGGCTACATATTAGTATAAATTTTTTTTCTTTATATAAGCCAGTGCACTTTAGCATGAGCTAAATCGATTTACTAGCTTAGGCATTACCTTATATCAAGTTAAGTGGTAACTTTCCATGAAACATCCCATTTCTGGACTAAATTCTTAGCCTAGACCATGTAATTAGGATTAGATGAAATCATAATCTGTGCTAGATGAGATGTAACCTAGCCTAAGGTTACATACTAAGGTAGGCTAATTGTGTTTTGTTTATGTAACCCATACACTTAAGTGTGAATAAAATAATCCAGATTATGCAGTAGCCTAGATTAGAGTAAGTTATAACCATTAGGCAGGATCCTCAGTTCAATATGCTCCTGGCAGCAAGTTTTAAGGACGAAACAGCTCCTTTTAAGCTGTCTCAGTGGGGCCTAGGGTTCAGTAGGGGTGAGGAAGGGGGAGATTATCTTCCCGGCAGAACTCCGGCAGCAGGTATTTAACCCTTCCTCTGAACATCATCAGTGTGTGGGCCAAAACCCATCAACATCAGTCGCCAATACCTCCCAGGTTAACCCTGTGGAGAAAATAGAGGAATCTTTACATGGAGTTCACATTCTTATTTTAAAAAATATGGAGTGAACATTGCCATTGAAATGGCCCTGCTGAACCCAGAAGGCTCAGGGACATAAGTTTAAGCTAGCCATGGAAGAAACCTCACAGAAGGAATTCTGTTCCCCATGCAGCTATCATTACTGAATAGGATCTTTTCCCCAAAAGGGATACTGGGATCCACCTAACTCGGACTGAAATGTCTACTTTTTTGGAAAGGTATAGTAACTTGCCCAGAACCTCTGCCCCTTCATTAACAGGAAGTTACAGTTTAGTTGCTGAAGCTCAGTTAGATTGCATGAGCTCCCCCAAAAGGGAAACAGTTTATGGCAAGCTCCCCAAAAGGGATACACAGTTTACGGCAAGCTCCCCTAAAAGGGGTAGTATTTTGCAGCAAGCTCCCCCCCAAAAAAGGGATACATACAGTAGTTTGCGCCATTTGATCAGTTCTGGTAAGCTCCCCAAAAGGGATACACAGTTTATGGCAAGCTCCCCTAAAAGGGGTAGCATTTTGCAGCAAGCTCCCCCCAAAAAAGGGATACATAGTTTGCGCCATTTGATCAGTTCTGTAAGAAAATTTTTTTTTTATTGACCTGTACCCACAAAAGGGATACAGTTTGCAGCAAGCTCCCCCAAAAGGGATACACAGTTTGCAACATTTGATCAGTTCTGTAAGGAAATTAAATTTTTATCGACCTGTACCCCTAAAGGGATACACAGTTTGCGGCAAGCTCCCTCAAAAGGGATACACTGTTTGCAACGATTTCCCCCAAAAGGGATATACAGTTTGCACCATTTGGTCAATTCCGTAAGGAAATTGAGTACCATCAAAGATGCCCTTGCCACAGAATGGCAATATATAAGGGACATGAAGCATGATTCTGAAAAGCAAAGTCAGTCAGTCAGTCATGTACTCACCAGAGTGTAAAAGTACTACATCCTGTAACCGAAAAGTGAGTGTAGATACAAATGCCGCCCAAACAAGGTCTGATTTTAGAATTCCGACTAGAAACAACAATGGGTCAGTTTGGAATATAGAACTTCAGATTAAAACATAATGGGGGCTCCAGTACTCACCCCTGATGATACTGATAATCCTTGGTGAGACACCTCAGTGTGCACCTTGGTGAGATACCTCAGTATGCACTTTCTCTCCCAATGGCAAGTAGGTAATTAATGAGAGAAAAACTATGATCGAAGTTATAAATGTAGAATTTACAAACGGCAGCATTCCTTAATACAGAATGGCACCTGGTACCATCCTCACCAGACTTGGAGAAACCACTAACAGAAATGGTTTTCTTACCTGTGCTTATAGTTTTTAAAAACTAATGAAATCACCCTTACCAGGTCAATTAAAAATGGATCTCTACTGCCTTTTTGAATTAGACCCAAGTTGCTCACCAAGTAGCCTCGTCAGAATTTTATGCTAGGCTCCTTATAACCTCTACCACCTTGCTGGAAGTTGCCATCTTAAAGCTTCCAGAACATCCCAGGATAATTTTTGCTGTTGAGGCCAAAAGTCTTATGAGAACCCGATGGAAAGCACTCTTTGACTTCCTAGAATGGTACATAAAACTGCGAATGGAAGCATTGGAGAGCTCCATCAAATCACTCTCCAGTATCACTGCATTGTTACATTGTAACCCCTTCTGTAAGGACCTGTTAGAGGAATCTGTTGTGGCTCAACTCGATAAGCATGCCTACCAACAGAATTGTACAGTGTACGCTCTTCGGGGAAAAGAGGAATTCAAGAAACAAAGAACCCAAAATTTCCCTTTACCCAACCCCAAAAAAGGCTCACTTTGATCAAAAATCATATAAGCCTTCAGTCACCCCAAATTTTTCCTCAAAAACAGTTAGGTGGTCAGAAGGGACAATTCCCTGCAAAGGCACAACAGCAACTTCAAGGCCATCCTTTTTCACAAGGTCCAAAAACCATCCCATAGGGGAAAAAAGGGAAAAACAACACCTGGAATGTCTATCAAAGGTGAAGGCAGAGGAGGAGGCAGATACCAAAAGGAATCATATTGGTTGGGGGTCAGCTTCGATGACATCACAGACAATGGAAGTTTTCCCTGTGGGGGGACAGAAACTTGCGTATATGCACCACCAAGTATGTCTCTTCAGTGTCCTCAAAAGGGACTCGTCCAAAGGAAGAGTGATCCTCAACCAATCGACATTGAACAAGCACATTGTTGGCCGAAAGTTTTTGATGATTACCATTGCCTAAGTACATTGAATCATTTCAAAAAGGGGCTCGGGCAGTTTCTGTGGATCTGAAAGATGCACACTGGCACATCCCTATAGCCGTTCCTTTCCGGCCCTTCCTAAGGTCCGAATAAGGAAAGATATGTACAGATTCAAAGTCATGTCCTTTCGGCTAAACATTGCCTAAAGAACATTTGTCAAACTAGCAACGGTATTCTTTCGAGAACTCAAACAAAAAGATTTAGGGGCCCACAAGAAAAGAGTGCTTGAAAAACCTAAGAGCAATGGTCAACAGACTAAAGTACAGTCAAAAGGTTTTATTATAAATTTGAAAACATCCTGCCTCATGCCCGGCAGACACTTTCAGTGGCTGGGACTGTGTTGAGATACTCTTCACGGCCTGTTGTCTTTCCCCATCGTGCTCAAAACAGAATAAGGCAAGTCCTCAAAAGGTTCCTTGCACAGCCCAGAGTTTCCAGATGGCAATCAGAACGCATGATGGGCCTGCTGCAGTTCTCGTCAGTAATAGATCCAATACATAGATTGCAGCTAAAAGTGTGAACAAATTCTGGCTATCGCATACAAGAAAAAAGATGCGAGACAGACCTCATCAGAGGATAAAAAGAGTTGGGGAGATACTACGGCCTTAAATTTGGAAGGAATCTCTGGTGAACCAGGTCACCCTGGCTCCTCCATCTGTATTAGTGACAAACTCACAGATGCCTCATTGACAGGTTTGGAGGACATTGGGAGGATTGTCATGTGGCAGGGAGGTGATCAGCTACTCAGGAATTGTTATATCAAGTTCTTGGAGCTGATGGCTGTCTTTTTCTCTCAAAAAACTCAAACCTCCAGAAGAGAGAGAACATAACCACAATATCATACATCAGGAGGTCTGGATCACATTCACCTCCTCTCAATATGGTAATGTTAGCCATCCTTCGGATGGCTCAAGCAAGGAAGTGGCACATGTCCGCAGTTCACCTCACAGGGGGTCCCATTGTAATAGCAGACTCTCTATCAAGGAAAACGACAGCCTCAACAGAGTGGATGTTGGACAACCACTCTTTTCAAATAATAGCCAACATGCTTCCACAACCGGAAGTGGACCTGTTCGCCACGTACTAGAATCACAAACTCCTGATGTATGTGTCTCCAAACCTGGACAGTCAAGCAACAGCAAGAGATGCCTTCCTAAAGACTGGAACAAGGGGAGGACAAAAATTTTTTCTCTATTGTCCCAGATTTCAAAGGTTTTGAGCAAACACCCTAGCACAAAAGGGCAGATGCGCTTCTAACCTTCATAGGAATAGTGAACTTAACAGCCCCAAATTGGACAAACAGGCATTGGTTCCTATTACCTCAACAACGGACAAAAAGATCAATTCCACTGTCGTCCGCTGTTCTATCCCGGATAGTAGGAGGGAAAGTCTCTCCTTTCTAAGCCGAGACCTTCACGTATAGATTTTTTAAAAAATATCTATCGTAATAATTACTCACTCAACATTGCTAGGTACCTATTGCAAAAATTACGGACTTCTATCCAGCATTACCAGTCCGTATGGAAGATATGGTTAGATTACTGTATATCCATACTGAGAGCCCAGTTGAGATTTCTGTATAAAAACTATATTTTCTTATATACCCTTTTGAAGACAAATGCTTTGTGGTTACAACAGTCATGACATACAAGGCTGCATTAATGGAACCCTTGCTTAGGGATTCTGGATTGACTCCAGTATAGAAGTTGTCACTTCCCTTCCGCAGTCTTTTGCTCTACAAAGGCCCACTCCCAAAAGGCTTCCAATTTCTTGGTCCCTGGACAAGGTGCTTAGACTTCTATCAGCCCCTCAGTTCAGTGGACCCAATACAACCACAATGCACAGGCTATAAAAGGTGATCTTGATTGCATTAGCATCAGGAGCTCATACAATATTAGTGAACTGGGCTCTCTTAGATGGGGATGATGCATCATGCAAATAGCTAACCATCAATTATTATTGCCCCCTGGCCCATCATTCCTGGCCAAGAATATGGATCCTATAAAAAGGAAATCCATTCTTATAAGAAAATTCAATTTAGCAGACAGGACTTTACGCCCAGTTCAAGCACTTAAGGTTTACCTAGAAGCCACGGCAAACACCCCAGAAGGTCCTATTTTCCTACACCCTAGCACAAACCAACCACTCTCCCTACAAAGACAGAATGTTTGTAAGGTTTTTCTCATTAAAAAGGAAATCCACACACTTTCCATAGGTCACATGATGTTAGGAAAGTAAGTACATCTTTGGCCTTCTTCAGAAATGTCTTTCAAAGAAGTCTCCAGATGTATAGGGTGGTCATCAGTTAATCATTGCCACATGTTCGAACAAATTCGACTACACTGTGTATCAGTAGGTGGCATAGTTAGTCTTAACCCCTAGGTGCTGCGGCAGAAAACCAGGGGTCATATTGACGGTGAGTATGCTAACTTATCGCTGGGAGATGGGTGACAGTACTACAACAAAACCCAGCATGCTTGGGTAAGCCACCGTAGAACTACATTCTAAAACGTAAGTTCGTGCATAGTTTCTTGTTCCTTGGTATCAAAACCTGAAAAGTATTTGGAATAAAGAATGGACTTGAACTCTGTGGCTTGACCTTGGACTGGAAATGTTATTTCCTCGGTGTTGGGATTAAAAAGCAAGAGCTTAAGCCTTTTTTCGTCACCTGTCAATTTCTTTTGTAAAGCTCCTTTGAGGACGAAACAGTGACTACGCTATCAAAAAAAAGGTTTTGACGTAGGAAAGACCTATTTTTGGTAGTTGCTGTTGAGTCCTCAAAACCCTCCCACTTCCCTGACGAAAAGGCACGGGATTTGGGCAAAGGGATCAACCTGCACTGACCAACAGAGAGTAATGGCTCCTTGGTCTTTTAACGGCCCGGTTGTAAATAAGAGGGCGGATGCGCGTGTGCAATAGTCACTTCTCTTTCTTGCAGGTTAATTGACGTTGGAAAAACTGCGTTCAGCTTCGCTAAAGATAAGGGAAAGTGCCCTCTTATCTTTGAGTCCATTATATACTCCATCATGTGTTATAATGTTAATCATTACGGCACAATACCTGGCCAAAAGACCAACTAAATTAGAAGAGAATTCTTTGATATTAGTTTGGTCACCATGAAGCTCTGGTAGACCATGGAAGGTAACTCCTTTGAGGACTTAACAGCGACTACCAAAAATAGGTTTTTCCTACGTCAAAACCTGTTATATATATATATATATATATATATATATATATATATATATATATATATATATATATATTATATACAGTATATATACATACAGGCAGTCCCCGGTTAATGGCGATCCAGTTTTACAGTGCTTGTCTAGCGACGAAAATCGCCAATTTCCGCTTATCGGTGCCGATAATTGGGTATTGGCGCCGATATATACCTAACAGAGGCGCCGATAACCAAAAATCGGCGCTTTTCGGAGCCGATAAGCCGCGAAAATCAGCAATTTTCAGTTATCATCACACCCCCAGAAAGGAACCCCCGCCGATAACCGAGGACTGCCCGTATATATATATATATACACACACACACACACACACATATATATATATATATATATATATATATATACATACATACACGCACATATATATACAGATAGTGCTCGAGTTACGATAATTCGAGTTACGATAATTCGAGTTACGATAATTCGACTTACGATAATTCGCTTTTACAATGGGGTTAGCAATTAATATCGATACGACAATATTTTGAAAATACGTATTTTTAAATTTTGCGGGCGACTGGCGCAGGCAACAACGTACAATCAGGCAGCGTACGATACGTTGGCCCGAGAGGCTGGAATAGGTACATTAATTCAACGAGCTGACCTCACTTGCTCTCACTGTGTCGGAAGTTAAAATAGGTCAGTGTTCGTTTGCAATTTATATGCGTTTGTAAATACAGGTAGTGCACGAGTTACAATAATTCGTCTTACGATAATTCGAGTTTACGATGGAGTTAGCAATTAATACTGGTACGAAAATATTTAGAAAATATTTTTAAATTTCGAGCGGGCACAGGCAACAGCGGACACTACAGTTGCCGTAGAATCAGGCAGCAAGAGAGACCAACTTACAATAGACCAACTTCTTTTTCTCCATCTCTTTATTCCATCTTCTAGTTAAAAAAGTAAGAGAATGATAAAAGTATTGTTAGTAACCTTATACTCTTGCGAAAATGTGTATTTAAACAACCGAACAAGACTCTGTTGTTTTGCTAATAACCGAATCGGATAACAACTGTTTTGCTTATATTTCAACCATTGTACCTTAGTTATGTTAAAAATGACGTTAAGTACTGATATGTTTTTACACTACCCTTATCTGCTTTGGAGAAAAGATCGGCAAGGAAATATACTGCTACAGTAAATTTAAGCTGCAAGTTGTAGTTGAAGCTGAGAAAAGAATGTTCAAGCTGCTAATGACTATAAATTATCATGCATTGGCAACATGGATGAAACTCGACCGGAAATAAAATTGGAAAGTATTTTAATCAAAACTACTGGGCATGAAAAAACACATATCACTGCTGTTTTCATGCCGATAAAAGATAAATACGAAAAGCTCGTAGTATGATGATGAAATCAAGAGAAAATAGCGAACGGAATCTTTTGTTTTTTTTTTTTTACACAAAACAAACGGCCAGCCGCCAACGTCATCTATTAACGAAAAAAATAGCTAAATTAATTTCACAACAAGACATATTTAAGTTTTATTTCGACTTACAAATACTTCGTATAACGAAAAATACACGTCCCTTATAAATAAAGTATCTAGAGATTCATATACACTAACTAGAAACAAGAAATGCCCTCTGAACCGAGTTAAATGCGGCGAAATAAAGACTGCGTGATTGATTCGCAAACCAAAACATTTGATCGCTATGATCGGAATTTATAATGCAAAAGCAATAGAAGAATATTTACAATTGGATAGTGTAGTAAAGCGTAACTTTTTAAAAGATCCAAGGAAAAGATGCACATTCGTTATTTTGATGTTTGTATAATACGGTGTTATGTGAAAATAGAATACAGTATAATGTAGGCTAGGCTAACCGTATATGATATACGAAAGTGCAGGCTAGGCCTTGTTTGTTATTCAATTTCTCTTTATACTGACTTATGTCAATCTGCATTGAACCTGCAGAATTAGCTGACACTAATAATTACTATACCATATATGTATAAAGTATACTGTGTAGTGTAGGCTAGGCTACCATATATGTATAGATGGTACTGATACCTAGTGTAGGCTGGGCCATATTCGAGTTACAATTTTTTCAACTAACGATGGGTTTTTTGGAACCTAACCCCATCGTAAGTAGGGGAATACCTGTACATATATATATATATATATATATATATATATATATATATATATATATATATATATATATATATATATATATATATATATATATATACATATATATATATATATATATATATATATATATATATATATATATTTCTATATATATATATATATATATAATTTATATATATATATATATATATATATATATATATATATAATTTATATATATATAATATATATATATATATATATATATATATATATATATATATATATTTTAAAGGCCACAGGAAAAAATAAAAGGAGTACCAAGCACTTTTTAGTTCTTTCAACACATTTTCGAGGTACACTGCTAAAAACACGAAGAATATATAACAAAGTAAACATAAAAGTGGAAAAAATGTAAACACAAATATCCAAGAGCTGGTTAAAACTAGTACAGCAGGTATAGAACAGCTCAACAGGTGATTAAAAAGAAACAATCTTACAAATCTCTTTAACAATATATATATATATATATATATATATATATATATATATATATATATATATATATATATATATATATATATATATATATATATATATATATATATATATATATTTTTAAGTTAAGTATACCTTAGTTTAACCAGACCACTGAGCTGATTAACAGCTCTCCTAGGGCTGGCCCAAAAGGATTAGACTTGTTTTACATGGCTAAGAACCAATTGGTTACCTAGCAACGGGACCTACAGCTTATTGCGGAATCCGAACCACGTTATAGCGAGAAATCAATTTCTATCACCAGAAATAAATTCCTCTAATTCTTCGCTGGCCGGTCGGAGATTCGAACGCGAGGCCAGCAGAGTGCTAGCTGAGAAAAGTACCCACCTGCCCAATGAGGAAGTGAAAATGGTTGTAAATGTTTCGCAGGTCTAAGAAAAGTGTTGGTTACATTGCTCACACTCATAAACAGGCTGAGAAAGGGTTCAGGGAGTGAAGCCTGTGAAAGTTTGTAGGGTGGAGGGGGAGTCAGAAGGCTGGGCATGATGTGAGGAGGGCAGTTGGCAACACTGCACTGAGAGAGAGAGAGAAGCATGCAGAGAGAGGGTTATTTCGGGGTGAGGAGGTGGCTGGCTGTGGAAGGAGTTTCCAAGGGAGGAGGGCCATGCAGGATGGGTGGAGAAGGGTAGGCAGGCATTGACTTCTTTAGAGCTTTAATTTGTTTCAAATTTTTATGCTTATGTTTTTTCACATTTTATTACACGCTATTACTGTACTGTAAATTGTAATAATATAATCATGCACAACACAAGAGAAAGAGGAAAGAGAGAGAGGACATCCGATACCACGCTAAGAAACCCCCCTACAAACATACAGCCTATAACGCATTTATATTTTTTCACAATTTATTAGAGGATACTGTATCATTGTTCTGTAACTGGTAATAAAATGATCATGCACCATGCAGAGAGAGAGAGAGAGAGAGAGAGAGAGAGAGAGAGAGAGAGAGAGAGAGAGAGAGAGAGAGAGAGAGAGAGAGAGGGTTGTGCTAAGAAACATCCCTACACACAAGCAGTGTGTAATGCACGCACGCGCACACACACACCCTCCTACCTTCCCTTTCTCCCCCTATCTTTTCTCAATTTTTATTTCTTGGTGTTTTGTTATGTCGTAATTTTCACAACATACGACAAAAAACCAAAAAATTATGGAAAAACCAATAAAAATGAGAGAGAGAGAGAGAGAGAGAGAGAGAGAGAGAGAGAGAGAGAGAGAGAGAGAGAGAGAGAGAGAGAGAGAGAGAGAGAGAGAGAGAGCAAGCTTTCACAACCGTTATTAATTAAACACACAATGTCACTGTTTTGGATTGTTAGCTAATGCTCACTGTATGCAATGCTTTCTTCTGAACATGTGGCTTTTGTAGCATTGCTGCAAAATTGCAGACACTGTTATTCCTGTGTTTCGTACTATGTATGCTGTATATGGCTCCATCACATCCTAAGAGGGCGAGGAAGGTGCTGACCCTTCAGAAGAAGCTTGAAGTCATCAGAATTGAGGCAGGATGATTTAGGGAATGTATCACGAATGAGAATGACACTGCATGGTCAATCTTACATGATATCAAGACTTCCTAGGACATGCTGAAGTAGTACATGACAGACTCTAAGAAGATGATGTTCTGGAGTCAGGTCCACAAGGTCATACCAAAAGGCCACCATGAGAGCACTGAACAGTCGACCTTGATCTGGTTTTATCAGCAAAGCCCTGTTGGTGTGACTGTGTGCAGTGCTGAGTTGAAGGCTGCAGCTACAAAGTTATGGCATCAGAGGGTGGGCTGTTTCAATTCAATATTCAACATGGAATTTATAACAAGAAGACTCATGGTGAAGCCTTGGATGCTTCCAAGGAGGGAACAGAGGATGCCAGATGTAGAAAGACTTGATGAGAAAGGCCTTGTTTTAGGGCAAATCTACCATGCTGATAAAACTGGTCTATTCTGTTGTTTCTTACCCACTAACACCTTGGCTGACGAAAAGGAAAAGAATTTACCCGGCTGAAAGCTTTCCAAGAAACATGTGTCAGCTTTGTTAAGTGCAAATGCTACTGGCAGCCATCATTGCAAACCAGTGGCAGTTGGACATAAAAAGCAACCACATGCCCTGCATGGGTTGATCGATAAGCTCCCAGTTATTCAGCAAAGGCTTGGTTCACCCCCAAGATTATAACTGAATGGTTCCATAATCACTCTTGTAAGGAGGTTGTTCATCATCAGACACAGGGCCTTGGCATTGCTAGATATTGGATGAAGGTTTTACTTCTCATGGGCAATGCACCTACACATCCTACTGCAACCCAGTTGATTGGTGACAAAGGTCATTTATTTGCCTCCTATTACGACTACACTCACTTAACCAATGAACCAAGGGGTTATAACGACAACAAAACAGTTATACTAGAGGAAGTTCCTGGAGGAGGTAATGGTAGTGTTCGATGAGGCAGAGAAGGAGGAAAGCTGGCATACATGGGGGAACGGACACTGAAGAATCTTCGAAGGTATTCACTGAAGTCTACCATCTACATCTTCACAGATGCTTGGAAGGATGTCACCATAGACCCTAAACCACAACTAAAACCATATCCCGAAGTGGGAGGGAAGAGAGTATGAGGAACTTCCCAGTGTTTGAAGTTGATGACCTCCATGCCTAACTCACAAATGGAGGTGACAACATTCCCAAGGATGACGCACCGGAGTGGCTGGATAACATAGGTGGCGACCCTGACTTTCAAGTTTTGTCTAATAGTGAGATAAGTGCTGCAGTTGATGTCAGTGCTGAAGAAGCCCCTGTAGAAGAAGATGATGATGACAAGTGCCTTCATACAAGCACATGTGCATGGCCTTCGATATAGTATCGAGATCATGGAGAATCCTAATAGCAACCCCAGCAACTGCCTCAGGGCCTTGGACATGGATACACAAATGCAAGAGTTTAGGCAAAATGTCATTACAAAGCAAACTCCCGTGCACACAGCCCATCACTGTCCAGTATCCACTCTTTGGTAACTTGACTGTTCAGCTTGAAAACACAGGTAACCAGATCTACTCCCTGGGATGCTTTGCAATGCTTCTTCAGCTAAGATTCTAATGTCACTGCCCCACTTTGATGACCCTGACTATCTCAGCACCTCTATGCCTCTTCCAGCCAGTTCACCACTCAGTATCCCAAGAATCACAGGAGGCACAAGAAACAGAACTTTGTAAACAAAGTGATGGAAAAACCAGTCTTTGAATACAGCAAGATTCACCCAGGCTTTGTTACTCGACATCCAGATTATGGGTAGAGAGCTCTTTGTGATGTTTTTGAGTGCCCATGGATTTGCAGCGCAGTACACTAACAGTGATTTTAGCTTAAAGTCTCCCGATGCATTGCCACCCAGCAGTAAGGTTAGCCTATCCTTTGCCGCCTTATATCCTGGCATCGTCTCCTCTGCACAGCTGTATATGCATACAAAGATTACCTTCTATTTGACAGATGAACAGACTGGAGATTTTTGGAACATTCAGGACATGAATACATACATATATGATCAATGGGGTTGTGGTGAAACAAACAAATAAAACAAGCATCCCTTTTTTTTAAAGACAAAAGAATAATGCTAGTAAGAGATGGTTCATATTTCACGATATGAATACTGTACAAACATACATGACTGATGGGGTTGTGGAGAAACAAAGAAATAAAATAAGTTTTTAAAGACAAATGAATATGCTAAGAAGTAAGAGGAGCTGGTGACAATTCTTGGTTTGAAGGGATGATATTATCAAGGTGTTAAGACCATGGGGTATGCCTAAGGAATGAAGATTAGGTTCCAAGCTGGCAGAGGATTAGGGTAGAGGTTTTGAAGAAAGACATGATAAGATTGCATAACAGACAACATTAAAGTTAAAAAAAATTACAGAGTAGTGCTGGTACTAGTGTACCCAACCACATAAAGAGGAATGGTATCTTACAAAGAATTAAGAGACAAAAAAATATTACCTTATGAGCATTCCAGACTTTAACTGTTGTATCTGAACTAGCTGATATTACTGAAAAGAAAATAAAATAAAAAATTATATAAAGCATCTAACAGGTAACTATCCCACTTTTTACTGACAACTGGTCCCCATAAAGATGTTAAATATAACTGATTCATTCATCGTCCCATCAGGCCCGAGAAAACACATCACCCATCATCCAAAGTCATATACAATATATTGATCTAATTCTTTACATAATCTTCATTCCTTTATCATAAAATGTAACACTAAAAATGCAATCTGTAATCAACTTCTCAATAGCTAAAACTACTTTAGGGTTTAGTGTGTAGAACACCATTGTCAGTATATTTATATTCGCCATATTTTTTGCAGAGTGAATATGAAAACCTATTTTCTTTAAATAATGTTAAACACTTATTTTTCTTGTAATTTCATGCATAATTTTCTACAAAAATTTTAATGATAGAAAACTGCTGAGCAATATAGAATAAGAAGAATATCAGAATAAACCCTAAGTCATTAAGCCTCTAATTCATTTGGCTTCCCCTGTTGCCATCTGCAGCAGGAATACTTGATGAATGTTTGTAAAATGTTTTCCCAACCATTTACTGATGCCAGAATGCTATGTTAAATCGATGTTCATTATTAAATAACGAAAGATAAAACTGTTACAACTCAAAATTTTTTTAAATGCATGATTAGTTCTTCATATAAACCCATCACATATAGCACACATTCATGGTCTTCACATTTTCCCAGTCCCAGCCCAAGAAGAACCCTAAAAGGGTTCAGAGGTCTGGTTAAACAAATCAAATATAACTAACAACCATTTTCCCAGACACTGCAAACTTTTGTCCAAATGACAGAATAAGTAATATCAACTATGGTGGAGCTTTCAGCCATTATCAATCATCTGCATCACTTTTTTGTGGAATCTGAACAAGAAATATGAGACCTAAGGGATGGGATGAGGGGCCTCCATATATGACTGATGTGTTTGAAAAACAAAAACTCTGTATTTAAAAATGTTTGTGTCTAACAAATCTATCACAAATATAGCCTGAATCTGAATTTAAGTGGGAGGATCAATCCATACATTACCCTGTAGTGATGACTGAGGAATAGAAGATCTAGGAAAGCCTTTGGTAACAGAATAGGTCTGGAACCAAGACATAAAAAGCAGTTGTTCATTATAAGGTAGAACCTTTGGGATAAGAATTATGGCTCTGTTTATGTTCAGGTGACCACTTGATAAGCAGACTCAAAAATACTCAACATAAACAAAAGACAGCAGCTAATAACCCCAGAAATTTACATCTCAATGATGTCTTGAATGAGCAAATGATCAAGAAATTGATGACTCCCCTTTACCCTCCTCAGTAGGTCAAACTTGGTCCATCCCTATTACTGGTTCTAAAGAATATGTATTCATCCATTTATGTATTAAATTCAGAAGATAAAACACTGAACATGAATACTGGTATCTTCAAGTGTCAGCATTTAAAATAGAATACAGGCAGTCCCCGGTTAACGGAGGGCTCGGTGAATGGTGGACTCGGTTAACGGCGATCCGGTTTTACGGCACTTGTCTAGTGACGAAAACTGGCAATTTTTGGTGCCAAAAATCAGCGATTTATACTTATTGGCACTGATAATTGGGTATTGGCGCCAATACATACCTAACAGAGGCACCAATAACCCCGAAAATTGCTGAAAAAGCGCCGGAAATTGCTGAAAAAGTGCTGAAAATCGCCGATTTTTGGTTATCATCACACCCTCAGAACAGAACCCCCCCGATAACTGGGGACTGCCTGTACCACATTACATCTGAAAGCAACAGATGGAAAGATATCTGACTTCTTAACTAAAATCCTTCCATGCGCAACCTCACCTTCCAATATACCCTCATAGGCCCTGAGGATGATCTGCCTGAGACTGTGAGAGACAAGGGATTTGAGAGATTTCTTTAAACAGTCTGGGTGAACTGTCTCAAAAATCTGTGATGAAGATGAAGCACGTAATGGTGCAGTCTTGACTGTAGCACCTAAATCAGTTGGGAAAGAAAGACCTATCATAGTGAATAGTCCAGCCTCTGGAAGGTGTGACTAGCAATCAAAGATTGCCATCCAGCAATGATGCCTCAAAATCTCATATGAAGATTTAATGACACCTTACAGCAAGAGACAGATCCTAGATGTACACAGATTCCAGTTGGTATATCTAAGAAGACAAGAACCTCCTTCTCAAAAGGATAAATAAGCCTTCTCAGGTCCATGAAAAAACACATTTCTAGGCCACAAAATTCAAGAAACTGTATTATGGACACACTAGAGCTCTTGAAGACTGAAATAGATAACTTTTTGTCTAGAGAAGCAATGCTGATTAAATTAATGCCCCACTGACTACACTAATAACGAAATTGCCTGGTATTCACTGAAGTCAAAGGTATACAAGATGGTCTGTGATTAAGCCTTGCAAATCCCAAGCTCAAAGGGCCAGTCCAATGGGAGAACTTGCTTGCTTTGCTTGACTACGACTGTCAACTATGATGCATTGCCTTCCTGAGCATTATCCAGCTTGAGGAATTTGATACACTGGCTACTGTTCTCCTAAACTGAAATTTCTGTTGCTTGAAGGCCTAGTACGTATATTTCCACCTGTTGTTCAGTACTCGTGCAAACAAAAGCACTTCTGGTGAAAGAAGGAAAGTAAGACTCCTGCCACCAACAGAGATCCAGAGGTACAACAAAAAAAGGCTATGATTAAGTGGCTGTTTGGAAGAAAGAAAAGTGAGTGTGATGGTCGATGAATGATACTCCCCACTCAACTTACACTGTTACCAAGTTTTCAATAACCAATTCCAGCTTGCATTAAAGGACAAATCTGTCTATAATTTGTCTGAAAGAAGATTACAACTACAGGAAGATCACAGGGGTTGTTTTATGATGAAAAGGTGAATAAGTGACTCAACACTAATTTTCTTCTCCTAAAGGCTGAGTGAAAACACAAATAACCTGGAAAACTACTGTATTCTCAATCCAGTGGCTCATACTTAGGGGTTATGAGAATGTGTTATATGTGGATGCTCTTCAAGAAAGAGCTGAAGTTCATAAAATAAGAGTTCTTCTTAACTCCGTATTATTCAAATGGTTCATAAACATTAGTTCACTTTCACCAGAAAGCACTTGCCAGTGTTAATCTACTTTTGTTAGCATTTAAATCAGGGACACCTCTTACAAATAATGTGGCTTTAAGGCATATGGTCCCTACCAGAGTTGAGGTTATGGACCACAATGACTCTTCCTCTACTACTTCCAACCTTTATCTCATTTAACTGGTGATATCAGTTTCTACCCCTTATTTTATGGCCAAGTGCCACTCTTCATCATCCTAGCTAACTGCACAACAACATTCCCTTTATTTTCACCATCATGAGGAGCTACTGGTAAAACTGCTATCTCAACCCAAAGAGCTCTATATGATAAGAAGTCAGTGAGTCTCAATAAACAAATCTGGATTTCACCTGCTCAACTCTTCCTGCCCATGAGAAGACTTGGGCAATGTTATGAGTAAGAGTTTGTGCTGGGACTATAATGTTTTTAAACTACAAAATTGATTTTTTAAGTACAAACCCATTATTACTAATCAAAACTCCTTCCTCCTATGAAGACTCAAGGATCTACTGGTGCATGCACATACTGTACCTTTCAGCAGCCAATTTTCTTTTGTTTACCAACATGAAAGCTTTCAATTACTATTTGTCTTTCTCTTTCAAACAAGTTAGGATGTGTCTGGGACTTCACAGACCATGGAAACTGGACTATAAAAATGGGTTTATACTGTAGATAATAATTATTAATTTGGAGTTTTTTATTTATACATTTATTTCCTAATTTATCCTTAATCATTTTAAATATTTTCTCTGTATTTCACTGCACTATTCCCTTGACTTTTCTCCATTTTTCAAGTATGTGCACTATACCTTTTAGAATAATTCCTCAATTCTATCAGCATCACCAAATATCACATAACAACTCAAGTATAAATCATGGTAACATTAACACTGAGGAAGAATTAGTTCCACGGAGAAATCTAAAAAATATTTTCCCTGAGCACAATTTTGAGGAATTTTGAGGGACTCACAGTTTTTTCCTCCACAGCAAAGAACAATGTCATTGACCCAGTCCGTATGATGTTCCATGGACTGGATGTAAGGCTCCTTCTGGTTTTTGCAGTTCCATATTCGTATGAAGGAATCTCTACCGGCAGAGTACAGCCGTTGGAGATGTGCATCATACTGAAGGGAATTAACTGAAGAGCGGTGAAATTTCTCTACCTCATCTCGAATTACAAAAGAAATCTGGAATATGGGAATATGGAGTTATTAATTATATACAAATGTCAGTACATGATTATTGCTGATATATCATCTAATTTTTCTGCAAGAAAACCATGTAACTAACCTTACAAACATAATTACAGGGCGTAGCCAACAGTTAACACATTTTCTTTATATCTCTAAACTTAATAAATAATTGTGTTACTCAAGTTTTACTTGCTTGCTGTACAAAAAAAAACACAAAATATCACAAACATTTTAATAATAATTATTTTACCTAAGTATACAAACCAGTCAGGAGTATTTCTCAACATAGGCTAGAATTTGTCTTTGGAAAGAGGATATTGATTAATCCCATCGCCATGTAAATGTTGTTAATCGGCTAATTCAGGTGTTCAGATGTATTGCATTAAGGAAGTTTTCATAATAAAACTAATATTGTAATACTGTACTTACCTGAACACCTGAATGACTTCCACCCACCTCCCCTCTTCAATGATAGTGATTAATTAGTGATTGAAAAGGAGGGGGAGTTCCTGTTGCCATCGGTGGGCAGGTAACTCGATAAACAATGTTTACCTGCAGCGCTGGTAACACTGGCAGTTAAAATTTTTTAACAATGTAGTTAAATGAGTGGGGTTATGTTCGGTCTGGTCAGGTGACCAGGGCTAATTCAGGTGTTCAAGTAAGTACAGTATTACAATTTTAGTTTTATTATGAAAACTTCATTTCTATTATGTTTAGTACACTTTGACAGTCTTACACTGCTTGTGGTAAAAAGTATGTTTTATTTCATGGGAAGTCCTTCAGTTCTGTGTAAAAGTGTTATTCGAGGCCTTACATCCTAACATTTTCGTTGAACATGAGGGCACACTTTAAAAAAATGTCCAGAACCCCTTGGCCTCCCATGCAAAAATTTCACCTGTCTAAACAGATCCTAACTAGATTTGTATTGGAATATAAAATTTAGGCCAAAGGCCAAGGACTGGGATCTGTGAGGTCGTTCAGCACTGAAAGGGAAATTGAGAGTAAAAAGGTTTTAAGAGTTCTAACAGGGGGAAAATCTGTTGCATTATGAAACAATTGTAAAGAGAGGATGGAAAATAAGATGATATGAACGTAGGTATAGTAAAAGGAATGAAAGGGGTTGCAACTAGGGACTGAAGGGATGCTGCAAAGAACCAATGCCTACAGTGCACTGATGGCACTATTCCCCTATGCCAGCTAGATATGTGTTTCATGTAAAGGAAAGCATTGCAGTAGATCTCCAATTAGATGTTTGCTATCCTTGACTAGCATCTCAGAGGTGGATATTTTAGAGCATTCCTTAAAAAAAGAAGGGGAAAACAAGGTTGGCATAATCTGATCATCCTCATACTTCTTAGGCTGCTTCCTTTTTCTCATATTATCCCATCCTCCTTGCTTGCCTGAACTCACATCAATGGTTGCCTCAAATATCAGTTTGAAGCTGTAAAGAATGTAGTTTCTTCTTGTCTTCATTCTTCCTTATCTTAGTCATGCCCTACTTCGAGTGTTCCTCCTGTCCCCCCCAAAAATTTTCTTCCTCTACCTTGTCCTTCCTGCTCATCCATCATCCACTGATGTCTTTCTACTGCCTCCTGCTCAAGATCTCATACAGGTTTCAGCATTTGTTATGTCACCATAGCCATGATTGTAATGTTTTTAATTGTTTTTTTTTTAACTTGATTACTCCCATTGACCTTTTACATTCTGATTTACAACTTAGGCTAGCATTTAGAAATCTAGCACAGTAGCCATCTTGACAAAAGTAGATTTCCACAGGCCTTTTTTTCCCCCCTGTGTTCTTACTTGCTTTTCACTCATTTTTTATGCCATATTCTAGCCCTTCCCAGTATTATTAAACCTTTCCTGAATTAAGCTGGAAAAGATTCTTACAATTATGGGAACTGCTCACAGCAGAAACAATAAGAATTTTTCTCTCCAACTGCCACTTGCCCCATTGAGGCCTTTCTGCGAGTAGAGGCTGTTGGTTTTAATGGTATTTTAGGGCTTGTTACAGATTCCTCTTTGGGAAGGATCTTCCTCCAGTCTTAATACTGTATCAAATAACTTGTTTAATATTCATGATGAGCAGAGAAGTATCATGTTTTAAATCACAAAGTGAGGTTCTTGTGCATCCTCAGGCTTCTATAGTCTGACTTCTCTGATGGTAGGCCATCATAGGGATCTTATAGCTATCTCCATATCCTATAGCTGCCTCCCAGTACTACAGAATTCTGGCTAGGGGTAGTTACTGGGCATCTCTCAAGAAACTGTAAAAGGTGCTTTCTCAACTGAAGGCTTCAACACATAGTACAAGAGTGAAATCTGTGAACAGTTCCTCTAACTATTTGTAAATATTGACTGATCTTTGAATTTAGCAGAAAAAAGGACAGCATGTATCTGGCTTGGGAATAAAGGTACACCTTGTAGGTAGAAATCCATGATAATAATTGTTCTCACACTGTAGGCTCAGCAGTCCAGGTTCATGCCATGATGTACCTATGGGATGGCCTGGAAGGTGACATAGCCCCATTTGGTATTTTGAAATCTGTATCAGGCAAGGTAGGGATGTGCAGAATTATAAGGTTGACTCTCATTGCCCCAAAGCATCAATAACATGATTAGTATGTAAACCATGTTCATCTGAATGAATTCCTCGGAGAACTGGCATTGTGGCTCAGTCTCTTTTTCGAGTTTTAAATACTTGAGTTTTTTTCTTTTTTTACAAGTCTGTGGACATTTATCCTCCCCTAACAAGCTTTCCATTCTGAAGTTTTACCATGCCAAGTGAGATTTTTTAAGCACTCTCATAATGAGTTATGAAGTTTGGAATTACTCAACAGTCTGCTGTAGTTGGAGAATAACTTACAAATGTTACAAATCTGGACCAGCTGGATAATGATTGTTCCGCTGAACATTTCATTCTCAACAACAGCAAATCTAGAATTGTTCTGACTTAACAACAGTCAATGGTTCTTAATGGAAACTGTCAGGATAGCTCAGAATTGGGCTACATCCACTGGCAATAACAGTCAGGTACTCAGCAGGTTGGCAACTCATATGTATAAGTCACGCAGTTTTACAGGATTATACTCTAGAGATCTCTTATAAATTTGTTCCAGTGTTCCTTTTTCTGATACAGCGCATGGCCATTCACAAGTCTCTTGTAGCATAATACTGTGAGGCAAATGCATTGATCCCATGCATGTTAGCTTGTGGATGCCCTAATCAGAGTTGTCAAATTTTGAATGGAGAAAGGAATTCATTGGATTTGGATTTCACACACTTTGGTAAAAACACCTTGATAGGGTTTTGCAGTATATACAAAAAATTTTGTGATCGACCTAGTCTGTTTTGCAGATGTAATTTACTCAGTATCATCAGCAGGTGATGTACATTGAGACATAAAAGGATATGTTTTGGTAATTTTAATTCAGAATTAGTCAAGACTGTATATATCATGTAGTAGCTTTAGTTTAATTATTTATTAAATAATTAACATAGATTCCAAGTAGATATTTTGACGTTGGGTTGCAAATATCACAAAAACTGGTTAATAAATAGGTACTGATAACCTGATATGCCACTGTATTTTGATGATAAATGGGGGAGAGTATGAGATGGTTAAAGAAACCTTTAATCTATCTGGACTTTTATATAATCAGTTTTTTATAGTTATCCTAAATCTTAAAATAAATGTTCATTGTTTACAAAAAAAAAAATGCAAAACTTATGGTGGATTACCAGTGCCTTATAATTATATATTTTAGTTTGTTTTATACTATGTGTACCACTTACGCAAATAACATAAAACAAACTAAAATGTGTCATTGTAAGTTACTGTTGAATTGAATTGAATACAGAATTTAGGCCAAAGGCCAAGCACTGGACCTATGAGGTCATTCAGCACTGAAACAGAAATTGACAGTAAAAGGTTTGAAAGGTGTAACAGGAAGAAAACCTCGCAGTTGCACTATGAATCAGTTGTTAGGAGAGGTGGAAAGCAAGATGGGAGAAAGAGAATATGAAAGGAGGTACAGTAAAAGGAACAAAAGCCTAGGGCCGAAGGCACACTGCAAACAACTTTAAGTAATGCCTACAGGTGCACTGATGGCACAACCCCCCCTCCCTTCGTGGCCCATTGATCCACCATAAGTTTTGAATGGTACAGTGATGTCTATTTGCCTGTTGATCCACCATAAGTTTTGAGTGGTACAAAGATGTCTATTTGCCCGTTGATCCGTTCATGTTTTGAGTGGTACAAAGATGTCTATTTGCCTGTTGATCCACCATAAGTTTTGAGTGGTACAGTGATACCATTTGCTCGTTGATCCACCATAAGTTTTGAGTGGTACAGTGATGTCTATTTGCCTGTTGATCCACCATAAGTTTTGAGTGGTACAGTGATGTCTATTTGCCTGTTGATCCACCATAAGTTTTGAGTGGTACAGTGATGTCTATTTGCCTGTTGATCCACCATAAGTTTTGAGTGGTACACTGATGTCTATTTGCCTATTGATCCACCACAAGTTTTGAATAGTACACTGCTGTCTATTATTATAAATATTGTGAGTATTAATTGAGAAGATAGGGTTAGTTTGGTAACAGATAAATGCTGTGGTAATACTTTCTACCATGGTTACTGGACTTGAGGCATGCTGCTTTAAGGTAAAGGATTATTCTTAACCCTGTGAGATTTTAAGGAGGTCCAAAACTTGTCTTTGTTGAAATACTGTTCTCGTTTGCATATGAGCATAGAGAAAATCCTTTATTTTTTATGATGTACTGTAATGCTGAATTTTGGTGTTATTTTTCTTTACTTTGATATCCTTAAAATTATTTGCATCTATAGTAGGTAGGATAAATTTTCTCTCCAAAGATATACTACTGACATATATTTCAGTTACAGTATTACATTAAAAAAAAGGTAAAGAAAAATAAGGAGAAATCTTGAATTTGTATGATTTTTATGTCTCGACTGGTTTAATGATAATTCCCGTAAATCTTTCACTGCTTGCATGGGAAATTGAGTTAAAACCATCCCTCCAACACTTCAGAAGTCATCCTAATGGTACCCAGAGTCAAATTATGTATACAGTACTTTGTCATATAATAAATTTTAAAATTTATTATATGACATATGGAGTATTTATTTGTTTTAATCATTATACTTGCCCTTACAAACGCAGACTGAGATAACATTTGTTGCTAGCTGTTTTTTCATGGTGTTAATTTCTTAAATAGTGTAGAATAGGGTTTTCTGTGCAGTTTTTTTTGGTAGAATAGGACTCTCAGTGCTGTTTTTTATGTAGGCTATTCATTATAAATCCGCAGTCAGGCTAGCTACTTTAATGTTGTATATTAAAAACTTACAGCTACAGAAACTAACATTCCCATAATAAAATTATTAGTTTTTAAATAAATATTTATATATTAAATTTATAATGAATACCACTGTATTCATCACTGAGTGTATAATTATTTTTTCTTCAGGTTATTTATTTTCCTGTTATATTTTTATAATACACTATAGTTTACATTGAAAATGAACCACGACTAAAATCACTCAGACACTTGGTTTCAGGCAATGGGGGTTGGTTGACCCTGTTGTAAGGTCTGTGACTGACCATAGAATGATGGTATAGCCTCTAACTTTAAAATGTGACACTCTTTAATTAAAACATTTCAGGTGATTGAAGTAGTTGAGGTGAAAGATGCAGAAGATAATTTGGTTGAAGAGGAATTTAAGAAGCTACAGGATAAACTTGAATCTTCAGGTTCAGTTAAAAGTGATTAACCATGTGCAGTAGCATACCAACCTTCTGTACATTTTATGAAATAGTATATTGTAGGTGTTAATATTTGATAATATATGTCATAAAATATAATGTGTGTTGTTATTGACAAACCTTTTTCTTCATTGAGGGTGATTATTTTTATTTAGATGGATAAGTAATGCTATTGAAATTTTTATGGGTTCCACTGTTGATAATACAAAAACTCACTGCACTGCACTAGAAATATTTTGTATTTGGAAAGCTATGATAAAGAAGAATGTTTCATTAGTTCTAAAGTCAATATCTACTTTAATGATAGCCTCAGTGGCTATGAGGTTTCACCACCACTGAAAATGTTCAGGAAGAAAATTAGTACAAACTATTATTCTCATTAGTCTCTAGAAATTCAGCAGACTCTGTGAGGTAAGTTGAAACAGAAAATGGACAATGTTACAGGCAGTCCCTGGTTTACGAAGGGTCCGACTACGACTTTCCGAGATAATGACGCTTTTCAAATATATTCATCAGAAATTATTTCCTGGTTTACAACGATGTTCCGGTTGGGCGATGCAATGTACTCTGATCCGACAGAAGAAATATGGCCCAAAACAGCAGACAACTGCACCCTGAGTTTTTTTAATGAAAACTCAATAAAAATGCAGTTTACATCGTTTTCAATACACCCAAAGCATTAAAAGTAAGGTTTTCTTAGGATTTTTGACAATTTTCGACAATTTTTCGTTTACAACACGTCGTAAAAACGGAACCCCTGTCGTAAACCGGGGACTGCCTGTATTGAAGTTCCTAGTTTTAGTTGCTGTTCAGCTGTACCATGTAAATCAGAAAGTTTAATTTGAAACTGTGATTATTTCTAGGGAAATAAATGGATCCAGACACTTACAGTATTAGTCATTTCAGGAGTGTCAAAGTTGTTGAGGATTCCACAGCTGAGACACCAGGAATACAGAAAGGTTCAAGATCATTTCTAATAGTTTTTTGAAGATGTGACGTATTATGTTAAGAGGTGCATTCACTTCTTCTGGGTGACAAAAAACACCACAAAATTTGACAGTTATAAGGAGATCACATGACCATATTGGTTTAAGGACAACACTGTAAATCCAGCAACTTATAGCACACCACATAGTAACTTTACTTCTACATTTGGAGATATGCTATGTGTTTATGAGGTTGAGTCCAAAGTCTCTTAGTTTCATTTATGAAAATGTCCATCAAGGTGCATAATGCGCTCTTATCACTGGAAAGATTGAAGTCCAGCAAATCAGGATGGCTCCCCAGTCACTAACTAATGCTATAAAAATTCGAGTCACTTAGCCTTAGTGTACACAGTATGAGCTAGTAAATTCTGCATTTCATACGGGAACATGTGATGAACTTGATGCAATATAATCATAATAGCGCTACTTGTGAGATTTGCCTCCTATGAGTAAAAGCTCATTGATTTCCATGATGATTCCACTGCACAGTCTGTCTCAATTTCTGCCATAGCAAATTGGGGGTGGGCCACTGACCCTTAATATCACCTAGAATACATACCATTATCCTGATGTTGTTCAGAAGATGCTGAAATGCAAGTCTAATAGGAGCTTTCTTGGTGGGGAATGTTAATTGTCACGAAATAGGCCTTGGCCATCTTGACCCTCTCTTGTGCTGACTATCAATTTCCTAGATCCATTAATGCTGGTAACTAAGAACATGAAGTTCCAAATATGGTTCGGTGAAATGAAGGGAAAAATAGCAATTTTTAAGGAATGACAAAATTCTGGAATTGTTTTTATTTTGGATATCTGAGACTCCTGAAATATCACTTTTATCATCAGTCAACTATGTAGTCATATATTTCTGATTATATTTTGATTATATTTTACAAAGTAAATATTTATGAAAGCTATACAGATATTAAAATTACATGCTTTGACATAACTTCATCTGCACTAGGAGAATGGTTTCAAGATAAGTGAACCCCAGACTGTGGGGAATGCGTCCCACCCCCCCGAATGGGTCAAATCAGCGAATGCTTAAAACACTTGGGGAACTGCCTATTTTGGATAGCTTAAACACAGAAAACCCTGTAAAATGCTTATACCTGAATATTTTAATAGTTTTATCACAAAAGTGCATTTATTCATGAAAAATTATAATGTTGTAATTAGTGAATATTTCTCAGTGAAAACACAATCGGGCGAATTTTCCGCGAATGATGGCTAGATATGTTCCACAAAGAAACCCACGAATGCTTGAGTCCGCGAACGTTGACAACGCGAATACGGGGGGTTTACTGTATTTATTTAGTAAAACTTGCAATTGTTTTACAAACACTTACATATAATTTTAGGAATGAGACACACCACAAACTTTCTGGCTTGCAGTATTATAGAATTTACATTCTATTTCAAATGTGTGCCTTTAATTTATATGATGGTATATGGTAATAAAGGATCATGTAGCATTTCAGACTGAGAGCATTTTATGTATAAGGAAAAGCTCTTATGCAGTAACACCATTAGAATTAATAATGGTAGTAAAGAGTCAAGTTTTCCACCAATTTACAGTAAATGCCCTTTATACTACAGTGTTGTATATAAAATAATGAGTAAAGAAGAAATAAGAATTACTACATTACAGAACATTTTAATAATTATCATTCAAGTAAAAAGACATGCATGATCCAAGGACTTGTGCGCGTACAAAGTCTGTTTCTTGGCTGAATTATGACCAAGATAAGAGTCCAGCACAGTCCTCATGTCGACTGATTTATAGATTTTAGGCATACATGCAAACCACTAGGGCAACTAAGGCTATTCAGCACTTACAATTTAATATTTAAGTTTTGCTAAAATTTAAGCAAACTATAAATTAAGATTAAAAAATATATGTATTATATATATAAAATATCTTTATTAAAAAAAAAGACAAAAGGTAAAATCTGGTGAAAAAGTTAAATTCTAAAATAAAAGTTAATTTTCTTTAAAAACAACATTAATTTATTGTCATCACAATTATTATTAAGGGAAGGAACTAGGACCAACCTCACCAAACTTGGTGTCAACCTTAGCTAAATGTAGGCAGAATGCTTCTGCTAAATCTCAAGAAAGGAAGTCTGGCAGGACCTCCTGAGCTTTTTCTTCATACAGGAGGAAAACTCTTCCATATAAATACAATATTACACCCTGCAGCTGCAGAAGATGTGGTCCAGGCAAGCAGCAGTGTCAGAGGAGTATGGCCTATGATGAATGCTGCTGAGATACCTTTTGAGGAAAGACTACCACCACAAGTAGTCCTCCATCACTTCTTTGTCTATGGGCAGGGGGTGAGGAAGGGCTATGCATCGCTGGACTGTAAAGCTGAGCTGATTGACAGAAGCTGTGCTGCACTCACTGGAGCTGCTGATAAAAGAATCTAAAGGAAAAACTGTCACGCTGATCTCAGTATGCCCAGACAGCCTGCCAGCTGCTTGGGCATAATATTGCAAATTTTAAAGTAATCTGTATTTTTCCTAACATACAAACCTGGTCTTTACATAGGATTTTGCTTGTAAACACAAGCTGGAACAGCCGTTAACTTTCAAATAAGATCGTTGGCTAACCAACAGTCAGTCTGCACTCCACTTTGCCTTTCAGCCCAGGTACCAGAAAGAGGGGTCTGAGGTGGGCCATAAATGTACAGACCTTCAGGTTTGTATGTTAGGAAAAATACAAATTACTTTAAAATTTCCAATTTGTTCCTTCACAAATACAACCCTTTGGTCTTTACACAAGAGACTTACCCTTTGGAGGGTGGATTCTGGGTAAATCTCTGAACTGACTGGAAGTTCTACCCACCCAGGAATCTCTTCCTGGATGGAAGAGCTGAGGAAGGAGTCCCGTGCATCTGGTCTGTTGAACACATGGGATGTTCCACTGCCAGACTTCTGGGCTTGAAATAATGAGCTTGCGTTATTATTCCAAAAAAGGTTTGGATGAACCCACATTGTTGGGGACAATAAATGGCTAATAAAACCAACAGGTTTGTTTTATTGTCAACCTCTCCCTCCCCTTGCTAGGGAGAGGGGGGACGACTTGCATTTAATAATCTACTCTAGATTATATACAGGGTACTCGGTTATCTAGACTCACCAGTCCAGCATGTGACGGCTCGCCACCCGCCTCTATGCCCTACGAGAATGGAAAGAATGGAAAGGAAAAAGAAAAAGGGAGGAAGCCAGTCACTCACACATTCTCTCTTGCTACCACACACCTTAGGTACGATGTTACCTGTCCCTATAGGGTAGCTGGGTGAGCTACACAACTTATTAAGCCACCACAGGAGCCAAGGAAAATGTGTCCGAGGACCTGTGGGCAACATCCCGGCTGTAGTATGATCGAATGTGGTTTGCCAGGACCACACTCCTGCCCTCACTACCTGTAGAACCACTGTTCTTCTCCGAATGCGATGGAAGGTCCAATGCCCCTAACCTCGTTAGCCCTCACTCAGAAAGCACTCCCGTCTACCTTGTCAGACGTTGAGTACAATCGCATGATTGTCTCATGAAACCATAAAGAAATTGTGTTCTTGGACACTTCTTTCTTGGTTGAGCTGGTACAATACTAACAGAGTCGCTGACACTCAGGCCTGAGATGTCGAGTCCTAAGATAAAGTGCAACGCAGCACCCTAACTCTACACAGTAGCATCCGGGCCTTGATCACCACAAACACAGTCCTCTAGGGAGGGGATTGAAAAGGATTTGAATCTGGCATCACAGACCGACAGATTCCGAGTCTTTGCTACGAATTCCAGGACAAACTCGAGCATGACAGATCCCCATCCCCTTGAATGCTTAACATCGAAGGAAAGGCCTTGAAGCTCACCAAATCTCTTTGCCAATGCCAGGGCAAGCAAGAAAATCTTGAAGGTTAGATCCTTGTCTGATGACTCTTGTAAAGACTCGTAGGGCACGAGTCAGGCTCCGTAAGACGAGAGCCGCATCCCAATTTGGGGGCCTGAGTTCCCTAGGAGGGCAAGACTGTACAGCCTCTCAACAACATGGAGATCTCCCATGAGGGAGAGGAATCGACACCCTTCAAGCGAAGGACTTGCCCAAGGGCAGCTTTGTAGCCCTTAATAGCTGATAAGGAGAGAAGCTTCTCTCAGTGAAGAAAGACGAGAAAGTCCGCTACTTGCTTGACAGTAGCCTGGACCAGAGAGATATCCCATCAACAATATCAACCACAGAAGACCGCTCATTTCCCCCGGTACACAGCCGCAGAGGATTTACAAAGGTATCCAGACATCTCTGTAACTGTGCAGTGGGAAAAACCTCTTGCTCGCAAGACTCTGGATAGTCTCCAGGCGTGAAGTGCCAGTCCTTCCACTGCCTGGTGATACCTCTCTATGTGCAGCTGGTACAGCAGGTTGTGCCAAGGGGAATCTCTCTCGGTGCCTCAGAAAGTACAGCTAGCAGATCCGGATACCATTTGGCACGTGGCCACTTGGGAGGTCATCCTAAGATCTGGGGTGACCCTGTTGATCATCCGACGAATCAGACAAAGTGGAGGAAAGGTGTAGGCCTCTTTAATGTCCTATGGGTGCTGGAAGGCATTTCCTATTGCTGCCCATGGGTCCTGCAGGACTGAACACAGAACAATGGCAATTTTCTCTTGTGCCAGGTCGCAAAGAGCTCTATCAATGGGAGGCCCAAAGATCAAACAATCTTTCTGCTATGTCCCATTACTTGACCCTGCGACAGAGCTTGTCTGCCACTATGTTCCGGGTGCCTGGAATGTACTGTATCTGGCTGACAGCTCTACCGAGTGTACTACTGCCCACTTGTGCACCTGCACTGCCAACCTGTGGAGCTGAAGGGAAACCAGTTCCCCCTGCTTGTTGACGTATGCAGCTCCCATGGTACTGTCGGTCAACGCCACGGAGTGCCCCTTCACTCGCTCCTTAAACTCCTGCAGTGCCAAAAATGCTGCCTTGAGTTCCAGAATACAGTCGATCCCCATATTCGCAAGGGATGCATACCACAACCCCCTGCAAATAGTTAAAATCCAAATACTTAAAACCTCTAACTCTATCTTGAAAGTTCAAACACCAAATGAATACCTTAAACTATCATCCTACATCTAATATACCTTAAACTATTATCCTATTACTGTATTAATCTTTGAAATGATATTATCATCATGTCAAAGTCATCTTAAGGGGCACGCTGATCGCCATATTTCGAGGAATTATCGATTTTTAGTTTCTTACAGTTTTGGACTGGTATATATCTAAATAAACATGTCCTGAAATATTACAATATTGCTAAAAAAAAGTCTTTTTAAGTGGGTTTTTTTACATTTTTGTTCACCGTATTTACCGGCATTTGAGCGGCATTGAGCGAAAAATTGTGGCAAACTTTCTGTATGACTTTTTTAGGTGGAAGTGAGAAATATAATTTACTTTCCTACTAAAATACACATTATCTACGATAAAAACTGGCTCTCTCTCTCTAAAAATATAGCAGAGTAAATATGTATCTTGATATTGCCCTGCATGATTAATCGAGCTAAAAAGTGCTGTGTACAATGCCTGTATGGCTAATTGGATAGGGTAGAAAGAGAAATTTACTTCAGTATCCTACCAAAACTACCCATTTTCTATGATAAGAGCTTGTTAGTTCTCTAAAAAAAATAATCAAAGTAAATATATATCTATGTATCTCGATACTGTATTTTGAACTCACCATAGTCATATCACAGATACACTATGCCAACTAGTATACATATATTTTATATTTCTTGACATTTTTACTGTGTATTTTCAGAAATATGAAATTATATACGTACGTAACAGTTCCAAACATAGCGCTAGGTTTTACCAATAAACAATCTTTATTTGTGTGTGGTTCTGGTTCAGACACATTTCCTTTTCGAATTTTCTTACCTTGTACTGTAGTGCATTCATGCAATTCCATTGCCGTAAGCAAGAGAAGTACCACCCTTATGAGGGAGAAATTTGAACGATTGCGTCTCATAAGTTTGTTAAAAGAGAGGGACGAAGCAAACGGGAACTGTCTCGCCTGGGATAGGAACAACACCAGAACCCCTATACTGTATCTAAGGAAGGGATTTGTTTTCCTGTATTAGTGATACTGTACTCAAATTAGTGATATTCTAATTAGTGAATACTATTTTTCAAAATATTATAATATTATATAAGACCACAAAGCTTGATTTTACTGCAGTGAGCTGTCTTCTGACTCGTGACTTGTGTAAGCTTGGTTGTTCAGTGTTTGTTTACTTTATCCTCGTAGTCGTTTGTTTATTTGCCTCTCCAATATCTGAACAGAAAACATGTACAGTGGTAGTGTATGTAGGTTATAAGGAAAATTTATATTGATACCATATATTTTTATAGTTTATGAAGAAAACTTTAGGGTGAATGTAAAACGATGACAACAAACCTTTCCTAGAATACTATGTCCTGGCCTAACCTCATTTGGGCATTTATTTTTATAATTTATGAAAAATTTTTTGCACTGATAGCATATAGCCTACTAGTTTTTATAGGTAGCATATACTATATTTTATAGGTTATGGAGAAAAATTACATTTTTATAATAAAATGAAGTTTTATATATACTTACCAAGTAATTACATTGCTACAGTTTCCACTTTAACAACAGCTTAGATCCAAAATTTCGAGGGTAGCGCTTCAATATGGTTTGTGTAGGTGATCAGCCCATCCCACTAACGGAATATTGGAACGACCTAGCAAACAATTCTCATTCGTTTTATGCCTTATGTCCATCAGGGGGGAGGAGGGTGGGCTCCGATTCTGTAATTATTTAGTAAGTATATATAAAACTATTTTATTATGAAAATGTAATTTTTACATAAGTAACTTACCAAGTAATTACATAGCTGAATCCCACATTGACAGGAGATGGGATACATGGGCATAGTATTCTACTCCAAAAACATTAAGTCATGTAATGAATTTGAAATAGAAAAGTTGCTAGCACTGAATACAAAGTTTGTTGTTCCTTATTAGTTAAGAGGGCCTCCAGTATAAAACTGCAACTGGTTGACAGTCAACTTAACCTGTAATGGCATGGCGGTAGAGCCAAGGGTCACCTCTACTTAAGTGGGAGCTTTGTAGCGAAGAAGTACTCCAATGGCTACCAAAGCATCAGTGGAAGTTCTGCAGCTAAAGAGTTATCCAACAGCTAGCAAAACTTTAATAGGTGCCCTTGCCCTGGGCACAGTACCAACATAAAAAACAACCAGATACACTGTCACCTACATTGAAATAACACCACAACCCATCCACTGAGAGTGGTGGGTGCTCCAAGTGCTTTGTACCTCCTGGCCTAAAAATCTATACCTCACCAGAAGGTGAAGACAGGGAGAAATCTTATGCCTTTCCCTCCTGCCATACCATACAGTCACTATCCTGTGTACCGCAGAATTTACATGCTACTTAGCTGGCGCCAGTCTGGAGTTGGTGCCAGGCAAGCTGAGGAAGCTTGCCGATTGGTATATATCGCTGGTGCCAGACTGTAGCTGGTGCCAGTCGAGCTGCTGGGAGATCATGAAAGCCTTAAGCTTGAAAATTGGTGCCAGACTGTAGTTGGTGCCAGGCAAGCTGAGCACCAAGGGAGCTCAGCTCTGGGCATTGGGGGTTCTATACCTGGGGCCAGGTGAGCTGGATGCCAGGCAAGCTAGCAGCTCGAGGCTCTGGAGGCTCTAAAGCTGGTGAAAGACTGTAGCTGATGCCCAAAGAGCTGGGTGCCAGCAGAGCTAGAAGTTCAGGTTTCACTTAAGATAGTGAGATGTGAAGGACGATTATACTTCCTGTAGGTCGATGCAGAATGGAAGTACTGTAATAGCCTTATGTGCCTGTGAGACGTGAAGGACGATATACTTCCAGTAGGCTGATGCCAAATGGAAGTAAGGGACATATGTGCCTGAAAGCTGAAAGCTAAAGAAGTAGAGGCTGCTCAGATGACCTTAGCTTTCACTAAAAGAAGGTAAAGTTGTTCTTCTGAATCTGAGTGTTTCAGAAATTCTCTTAAGGATGAAGGACAATAAAACACTATTTGAATGTTACAACCATATATTTTGAGCACTTCCTTCTTTGCCCCTGTTCACTGGTAGAATATGGGGGAGATGATGTATTACAAGAGTATATATACTGCCACACCTACATATGCGTGGCAGTATATATACTCTTGTAACATATCATGTGTCTATATTTTACCAGTGAACATGGGCACAGAAGGAAGTGCTCAAAATATATGGTCGTAACATTCAAATAGTGTTTTATAGATCTTTTATCTTCATATATATATATATATATATATATATATATATATATATATATATATATATATATATATATACATATATATATATACATATATATATATATATATATATATATATATATATATATATATATATATATATATTATATATATACATATATATATATATATATATTAAAGTATATATATATAAATGCAAATTTTAGGTAACATATAAATCTATTCATCTGATTATATTGTAAATTTCAGGGCATATTTCTTGGAAATTGCAGCAACCAACTCTTGCGGAAACAGATGAGCCTTGTTTAAAGGAGAAAACAAGAGAGCCGACTTCTGGCTTGAAGAAACACCTTTTGCTAGGAAGGAGCACCAAAGTTGCCTCTTTTGAGAACCCTGTCGTAAATAAAGAGGCCAGTTCTACTGCACTCGCAGATGCCCCTATCCATGCAATCCACTACTCCTACCACATCATCCAAGAGCTCGGAAGGAAGATTAAAATCCTTAATCTTCCTGGCTAAGGCCGCAATCGCCCAGTCCAGGAAGCTCACAATTTCAAGAGTCAAATCGCCTCTTGAAAACTTGATCCAGTTCGGAGGACGTAAAGAAGACCTTCGCAGAATTAAGTGCGGTCCTCCTACTGGCATCCATGAGACTGGAGAAGTCCCCTGTGCGGAGGCAGCCACACCCAGGGAAAACATTTCCCCAGTCTCATACCAACTCCAGATTCGGAAGGAACACGAGGAGGAAGACAGAAGACGTTCTTTCCAATTTCCCTCTTCTCGGCCAGCCAAGCATCCATCTTCTTAAGGCCTTTCTTCGCACGAGACGGACAGGACAAGTTTGGTAAAGTCCGAAGAAGAAACAGAAGCCTGTCCCTCTTGTACTGGGACCCAGGAGACGGAGGAGCCGCAGGCGAGAACAATCAGGGAAGTTCTCAATAAAGAACTTCAAGAGCTTCTTGTAGGAAGAGAGTTGCGGGAGACTTCTCCTCCTTACACTGCTCCTCTAAGCCCGAGAGGAGTTCGTCAGAAAACTGGGGATAAGTCCAGCTGGACAACATCTTCATCCAAGTCTCCTTGAACTGAGACTTGAGTTACAGCGGGGCTGGAAGGCTAGTGACATATTCTTGCTGTGTCACCGAAAGAGATTGAGCCTGTTGAGGAGCCATCGGGGCGCCAAAGGAGCGCAGTTGATACAGCAACCGAAGGTGGCGCCAAAGGCGGGCCGTCGTTACCACAACGACAGGAGGCGCCAATGAAGGCGCAAGCGGCGGCGCTACGGGAGCGGCAGACATAGTCGTCGAGCGGGCGCCACTGGTATCACAGGAGCGCCAAAGGAGCGCAATCGGCACAGCAGCAAAGGTGGCGCCAACGGGCGCAAGCGGCGGCGCTAAGGCGATAGAACGAGCGATGTGGTGGCGCCGCTGGCATCGTAGGAGGAGCCAAAGAAGAGACTTGATTTTTAGACAAAAGTTGTAAAATCGAGTCCAAATGGGCGTTAATTCCGTCAATCACAAGCTGTTGAGGTCCATCGAATGCTGGAGCAGGCGCCACAGGAACAGGAGTCACAGGAGTCGCTGGCGCCAAAGGAGCAGGCCTCTCAGATGTAATCGTCTGACAGGGAGGATCCGCCGATAACGAATGAGACGAGTCCGGCGAAGAAAGCCTCTCGGTTCTGCCCAAAAGCTACAGGAGGGGGAAGGATCCTCCAGAAGAGCCTTCTTCTTAGGAATCTTCAATGGAGAAAGCAGGCGAGACCTCTTCAAAGGTCTAGAAGAGTCGCAAAACGCCAACCTCTAGGCGGGTGGAACTCCAACTGGATCCACTCGACACTCTCCGCTCCTCACCTTTTTTGGTGGTGAGGGCCAGCAGCCTGGGAAGCGGCAACAGGACTGCTTGAGGGGCAACTGCTCGGGAGCAGGTCCCACTCACCTCCTTTTGGCTTTCGGCATGCCTTCTCCCTGGAACCTGGGAGCCTGACAGGGGCCTAGACCTGGGAGCGTGAATGGGCCGAGAAGCTACCTCCTCCACAACACTTACACATGGCACAACACTCGCATTATCACTGCGGTCTACTAACTGCAAATTGTCCCCATTTTCTGCATGGAAGACATAAACGCGTTAAGGACTGACACGGTATCAGGATTGGGAGAAAGCGGTGTCGGGGAAGGTAAAACTACAGGAACTACAGGGGAGCAGGAATAATAGGATTTACAAAAACCTCTTGACTACCTCCTGCCTCGAAGACCTAGAAGAGGCCTTCCTAATCCTATCTCTTTCTAGCTTCTTCATGTACTTCCCAAAGCACTCCAGTCAGACAAAGTTAGAAGTTCACACTCGTTACAAGTCAAATCAGCAGAACATTTTTGCCCCTGCATGAAAAGCACGAAGTGTGCGGATCTAAACTAAGCTTAACAAGCCTGGTTTTGCAGCCTTTGCTGCAAAACCGGATACCACTAGAACCAGAATCAGACATAATAGTCCAACTAATAATAACTCTCAAGCAATAACTAGCGCCAGCAAAAACAACAAACCGAGTACTTCACCAAAAAGGAATTAGAAGTTCGAATTGTTGAGAAATACTACCAGCAGCAGAACCGTATTACCGGTTTGCACGGCAAAAAACTAATGAGCGTTTCTTGGGGCGGTTCCCGATACCCCGATAGAGGGGCGGGGTAGAGGATCACCTTTGTAACGATAGCGCTAGCGAGAAATTTGAATACTGCCGTGGCGTCAAAGAGCGACAGCTATATGTAACTACCGGGTAAGTTGTATAAGTGAAAATATATTTTCTTGTCATCCCTTCCCCTTCACAGGGATAGAATATGAAAGATTTCACAATCAGCATTACAATCCTAAGGACTTAAGTAATCATGATGGGGCTGCAATTTCAGACTTCACAGTTTGGTATAATTTCCCCACCAATTTAAAAATATTTGAATGAAGGCAGCATTATAAGCAACAGGGCCAAACATTCTGATTACTCCATAGTGCAAAACTGCTGTACAGTACTATAATTTCCCCCACCAATTTGTAACAATTGAATAAAGGCACCTTTGTAAGAAGCTTACTAAACATTCTGACCCTATTAATACAAATTTGGCTAGACTGACTACTCACAGTGTAAAATTTAGAAACAAAATGGAACAAACCCCTTCTTAAATGTCCACATATGAAAGCAAAGACAGCTAAGACATCTGGTCACTGTTGATTTAGTCTACCAAAGGGGCTCCATCGTGAGACCAATTACTAAAGGGTTTTAGAACATCCCTTCAGCACCCACATTTTAGCATTTTACTTAGCCTTCATTCTCGTTTCCTTTCTTCAGTTTTACTGCTCAACCAACCTAAGGAGAACTATAACTTCTAACTGCAACTCTGGGGTTTTCTCCCAGTTTCACCTTTAGAACCTGTACTCATCTCTATATTTTCCTGAACTCCTTATGTTGCTGTCCTTCAAAAAGAAAACTCCTCTGTTTCACTCTCCTAACCACTGAATGACCAAGAGTGCCCCAGTGCCACTTGGCAGTCTAAATTTCATATGGCATTTCATCCTGAGGGCAATAATTACCTGAAAAGAACTCTTGAGAATCTTCTGAATATCAAGCTGTAATTTCATGTCTGGATCTGCTCAGCAAGAACAATGTACCTATATTATTTAAGCCACTATTTCTTCCACTCCTTAACAAGTTTCACATTACCATAGTTACCATGTGGAGAGATTACAGATAAAAATCTCCACAAAAAAAGATATCTGATATCAAACCAGATGTATCTCAACAAATAAAAGATATCTGATATCAGAACCAGATGTGCCTTTTGGCTGAAATTAAAATTCCTCCAAATATGCTAAAAACAACAAGACTGGAATTAGGTAAACACTCCAATTCAAATAAAATTATTTAAATACGACATGATGTATTTATTGTTTCAATCAGTAGCTGACTGCAATAAACAGAAATAACAGGCTGCATTAACTAAGATTGATTGGATCAACTGAAAACAAAGTACTGAGTAAAACATTTCATATTCAACAGCTGTTTGGGTCAAATGAGGCCTTGAGAAAATGGTATTTACAATGATAACAGGTTATGGTAAATTCATGTTTAGCCCTGGATGAAAAGTATACATAGACTGTTCACCTGAGTACTATACTGTAATTATGTACATAAACTAACAAGCAATTTACAAATATAAGCTGACCACATCTTGCATAAATGAAAAAAATATACATGAGATAATTTATTATTTGGTCTGTTCCTTTGAAGCCCTGCTGAGTAATCAAACAACCTTGTATTAAGGAACTCTCCTCTCATGTCTAAAATAAAATAATTTTTCGCATGTACTTCCCTTTCACCTTTAATGGAAGATAAGCAGTGGATGACATCCTACTCTGCCTTGCAGATACCTGAAATAAAATAATTAAAATGCTTAACAAGGTTTCTCACAGGACAGTGTCAATCTACTCAAATACCTAACGGTCCAGGATGCAACCAAGCAGGACTCAAGTGCTCATATCAAAATATTTCAAGTAAAACTTATCATAAAACAGTCGTTTAAAAGCATCAGCTGAGTCAGCAAATATGAATTCTGAAGAAATATGCACTTAGCAGAGAGACCAGCAGTTTGTGTGTTTTTCCCACTGGAATGTAAGCTGACAGTGGACATCACCAATGGAATGACTAGACTCTCTATTAGATGTCAACCAACAAGAAACACCAATGAGTCACTCAGTAAATGACCATATTCACTGACAGATGACTGACCTCTGTTATAATTATGATATGCATCAGGCACTGATATTATAACCAAATACTGTGTCTGAAATCAGTGGCAAACTCCCACATTACAAAACTGATCCAGGACACTTATACATCAAGGAGACCTGCTGCCACATGAGGTCTCCATGATGCATAAGCATCTCTACTGCTAACACTTGCAGGCTCCATTGTTCTTCTGACCAAAATCTCTCATACTGAAGGCAGGGACAGTACTGGTTATGACTACAATAATCTTGCAATTATGGTACAGGAATAAAATTAACTAATTGTAAATTCCTTCACGGCGCTGCTTCCCCTCAATATTTACAGCTAAACATGCCTACTGGCAATGATTCATGCTATAGGGATGATAAATAACAGCAATACACATAGGCCTCAAAGGCACTACCAGAAGTGAAATATTAAAGTTTTCACTAAAATTAATATAGCTCTAAAACTGCAATCAGTTTTCAAAAACAAATTTGCTGACATTAAAACAGAATTCTAAAATATTAAAAGTAGTTGTTGATGGACACTATTGTGACTTAGGACTGTAAAATCTAGTGTTCCCAGGATAGTACTCTTAGCCAAATACTATTTACATATGCATAATATGTGACTTAGCATGGAAAACAAGCAGACTGCTTATGCAGATGATGCTATTCTATTTGCACAGAACCAATCTAAAGATTGTACATCTCTGGCTGCCAGTCTCTTAACAGAGTTTTAGCTTCAAAGAATACATTGTGCAAGATGGGGAATGAAGACAAACCCTAACAAAACATCAAGTATGTCTTGCCTATTGGATCCTTACTATCAAGATCTTTTCATTGACAATAATTCTTTAACTACTACTAACTCATTTAAAAATTTTAGGTGTCTTTCTTGGCACAAATCCACTTTTAAGAGAAATACCTATCTCTTAAATTGTGCAAGAGTATGGACTAATTTTTCAAGTACAGTAATTTGTATTTTCCTAATATTCAAACATACAGTTCTTTACATAAGATTTGGCTTGCAACACACAAGCTGGAACAGCTGTTTAACTTTCCAACAAGGTCGTAAACTATCGAAACAGGTATGAAAAACCTTGCCCACTTGTTGAAAGCACTCACTTTACCAGAGCAAGCAGTGGATGAGGTGGGCCATTAATGTAAAGAGCTTCAGGTTTGTATGTTAGAAATACAAATTGCAGTCACTTTAAAAAAAATTCTATCTGTTCTTCAAAAATACAAACCTTTTCTTTATATAGGAGACTTACCCCATGGTGAGAGGAATCTGGGTACCTTCTGAACTGACTGGTTGGTTCTACCCTTCTGGGAGGTATCTTCCTGGTCTGGAGGAAGTGAGGAAGGTATCCCAAACCAAAACTTGCTTAGGATTTTGCAATGGCTAGAATTCTGGGCATAAAGTAATGTTGCAACAGCTAGAATTCTGGGTATAAAGTTTATGTTTGCTTTATTACCTGGTGAAGGCTGAACAAACCAGTATGTGTCAGGAGACAATAAAAAAAGTATCCACCCAATCTACAACTCACAGATGATGGACAGGGTGCCCTGTCAAGTAACTCACCTGCAAATCTTGTCTGTCCAGCACTAGCAGACTTTGCAACCTGACTCTCTATAGTGTCACCAAATACCTTATGGGGTGTGCCAATCTTCAAATTTCAAGGAATGATCAAAATTGAGTTATTGACAGTTTTGGATTGTTTTATGTCTAAATAAACATATCCTGAAGTGTTATTGCTCAAAAAAATTTTTGATGAGTTAATTGATAATTTTGTTCTTTGATTTTATCGCCCTGTGAACGGGTTCAAATTGTCACAAAACTCATAGATGATTCTGTAATTCTGTTTAGTTCAAAATAATTGATGTACCTGTGTTACCCACTAAAATATCTCCGTTTTCTCTAGCGATAGCATTGAGGAAAATATTATATCAGAGTAACTGCTCAAATTTTCATTTTCTCTCAGCACTTGTCTAAGCGGCAACAAAAATGTGCCGTGCCAAACAATTTACAAATGTTTAGTATTTCATGACTTATTTTTATATTTCTTGACTTATTTTTACAGTACAATAACCATGATATAAATTAATGTGCTGTATCAGATATATAGACGTGTGAAAATGAACAGCAATCTTCTTCATCACCATCTATATAGTATACAAAATTAACATTATCATAGTGACACCATTCACAAGTCAATTTATTTTTTTTGAAGAATGGTAAAAATAGAATGAATATTATGTTTACTTTTTTATTATGTTTACTTTTTTGAAATTTTTTTGAAAAATAGCACAAAAATTTTTTTTGCTTATTTTGTAATAACTTAAGACAGGTGAAAAGATGATTTTTGCAGTAAAAGTATTTCTTTTCAATTCTCATAATGTATATAGTTTTTATATATTTCCCTTATAATACATCTCAGGATATCTTTACATAGTGTCCATTCACAAATATAAAAATATGTAAGTAAATATGACATTTTTATTCTAAAATAATGTTTAACACATACTTACCTGTTAGTTACATATAGCTTTAGTCTTTGACGTCACGGCAAAATTTCAAAACGCAGCGGCAGCGCCAGTCAGAATATCGGGTGATCGCCCTTACCTGCCCTCTGTCGGGGTACTAGGAACTATTCAACATGTTTCAGAATAATTTGCCTACCTGTCCCCGTGGGGAGGAGGGTGGAGCTTTAGTATATGTAACTAACAGGTAAGTATGTGTTAAACATTATTTTAGAATAAAAATGTCATTTTAACACATACAACTTACCTGTTAGTTACATATAGCTGATTGACACCTTTAGGAGGTGGGGCAATGACAGCTAAAAGAGTTGTTGGAAACATTAAGGTTATTAATGTAGAAAATTTCTTAGTTCCTCACCTGCTAAGGTAGCTGATTCCACAGTTACTGCCTCAGTAACCTGCTATCCTCAGAGCAACCGCAATGGGGTATAATGACCTGGTCGCAGATTGCTTAAGCTGGGTATCAGTCACCTAGGACATGGCACGTGACAATACCACAAGTATGCCCCTGCTCAGGGCGCAGCACAAACATCATGAATTACAAAAGGGGTCACCCAACACCAAAGAAAAAAACTATAACCATAAAAACCAAAAACCAACTGTGGGGTAAAACTAACCAACACTTACCCTCACAGACAACCATAAAAACCTTCACACTCCAAAAAAACAAGTAAGTAAAGGTAGGTTAATCCTCCTTTTACCCCTTTACCACATTACCGTGCCAGATACAACAAAGGGCCCTAACGTGCTGCACTCATCAAACACTGTCTGCACTTATCAAGCCTGTCTGCAGAGATAATGCAAAGCAAATACAGACTTACACCTCAGTAGGTTGCTTGCACAATATCTTGAAGGGAGAGTTCCTTTTATAAGCGAGAGAAGTAGAGATAGCCCTCACTTCGTGAGCCTTCACTTTACACATTTTCAAATCATTCTCTGAAATATTGGAGTGAGCTTCAGAAATCAGATCTCTAATAAAAAGGACATGGCATTCTTGGACATTGGTCTAAGAGGGTTCCTGACCGAACACCATAAGGAATCTGAAGGACCCTAATATCTTTAGTCCTTCGCAAATAATATTTCAAGGCTCTGACTGGGCAGAGGAACCTCTCCTGCTCCTTACCTACCAATTCCGACAGACTCGGAATCTCAAAAGAGCGAGGCCACGGGGTGCGAAGGGGTCTGTTCTTGGCCATAAAAACAGTTTGAAAGAACAAATTGCTTTTGAAGCAGAGAATCCCTACTCTCTTATCCAAGGCGTGGATCTCACTGATTCTCTTAGCTGTAGCTAACAAAACTAAAAGAGGTTTTCTCGTAAGATCTCTTAAAGAAGCAGAATCCATAGGTTCAAATTTCTCAGACATAAGCCACTTCAGGACTACATCAAGATTCCACGAAACAACTTTAGCATCTGACCTCTTAGAGGTACCGAAGGATTTAATAAGGTCCGTTATATCTTGGTTATTAGAGATATCCAAACCTCTGTGACGAAAAAAAACAGTAGCCAGCATGCTACGATAACCTTTAAGTGTGGATACAGAAAGGTTCTTATTCCCGAGGAACAAAGAAAATCCGCAATCTGCGTCACCGAGGTTCTGGAAGAGGAAATGTCATGATCTTTGCACCATGAACGAAACATATTCCACTTGGACTCATAGACCTTGATCGAAGATGGTCTTCTGGCTCTAGCGATGGATTGAGCGCTTTCTTGAAAAATCCTTTGCTTCTGAGAAGGCGTTCGATAGTCTGAGCATGATTAGCCGCAGACTTGACAGGTTTTTCGTGAAATCTCCTGAAGTGGGGCTGTCTGAGTAAATCTACTCTGTTTGGAAGGCTCCTCGGGGAAGTCGATCAAGAGATCCATGAGAACTGGGAACCAATCCTGGAAGGCCAGAAGGGGGCTATCAACGTCATCCTGGTGTTGGAGTGGTGCTGAAATTTCCTCAACACCGCACCTAACATCTTGAACGGCGGGAAGGCGTAAAGGTCCAGACCCGACCAATTCAGTAGCATTGCGTCCGTCTGGAAGGCTGCTTGGTCCGGGACAGGAGAGCAGAAGATTGGGAGCCTGTTCGACTTGTTCGTCGCGAACAGGTCTACCAGAGGTTGACCCCAAAGTCTCCACAGCGACTTGCACACTTCTTTGTGCAAAATCCACTCTGTGGACAGAACCTGGTGCTTCCTGCTCAAGGAGTCCGCTCTCACGTTGAGGGCTCCCTGAATGAATCTCGTTAGGAGCAGAATCTTGTGCTTCTCTGCCCACAAAAGGAGGTCTCTTGCTACCTCGCTGAGGGAGTAAGAATGAGTGCCCCTGTTTCTTTATATAAGACAACGCTGTGGTGCTGTCTGAATGAACCAGAACTGTTTGTCCCTGTACGAAAGGTAGGAAGTGTACGAGACTCAGGTGGATTGCTTTCAACTCCTTCTTGTTGATGTGCCATTCTTTTTCTGTCGCATTCCACAAACCTGAAATTTCTTTTACACCCAACGTCGCTCCCCATCCTACTTCTGACGAGTCTGCAAACAGTTAAGTGGTTCGGGTTCGACGGAAAAGAGAGAGACCTTTCTCTAATTTTCTTGATCTAACCACCACCTTAGATCCTCCTTGATACGGTCCGAGATTGGAAAGGAGAAGGAGTCTGGAAGCGTTTTCCTGTTCCATTGCTCCCTGAGGTAGAATTGAAGGGGCCTCATGTGAAGTCTCCCCAGGGAGACAAACTTTTCTATTGACGCCAGAGTTCCCAGGAGGCTCATCCAAGCCTTTGCGAACAGGTATCCATATCCAGAAAGTTCTGGACTTTTGCGAGACAGTCCGAGATTCTTTGATCTGACGGAAAAGCCAGAAAGGAACTGTTTCCAGTCTCACTCCTAAATAGATCCTGGATTGTGAGGGAGATAGGTGAGACTTCTTCAATTGATTAGAAGTCTAGCTTCTGAGTCAAGTCGAGAGTTACTTTCAAATCCTCCAAGCACTGAGACTGAGACTGGGAACGAAGGAGCCAATCGTCTAGATAGAGAGAGATCTTTATTCCTCTGAGATGAAGAGCTTTGGCAACAGTGGACATAACTCTTGTGAATACTTGAGGGGCTGTGGACAGACCAAAGCACAGAGTCCTGAACTGATAAGTCTTCTCCTGGAAAACGGCGAAGAAACTTCCTGGGCGCGGGATGGATCGGAATGTGAAAGTAAGCGTCCTGCAGATCTATTGAGACCATCAATCCCGGACGAAGAGAATTGAGGACGGATTGCGTCGTCTCCATCGAGAAACTGGTTTTCTCCACGAAAAGGTTGAGAGAACTTCGTCCAGGACTGGTCTCCAGCCGCCTGAGGCCTTTGGAACAAGAAAAAGACGGTTGTAAAAGCCTGGAGAGTTGACTTCTTCCACGATCTCTATCGCTCCTTTTAAAAGCATGGAGTCTACTTCGCACTCAGAACCGAGCATTTCTCTAAGTTGCTGGAATATGCTGTCAAAGCTAAAGGTTCTGTTGCAAGAGGGGGCCTCTTGAGGAAGGGGATAGAATATCCTTCCTTTAGCACGGACGTGGTCCACTGGTCCGCTCGATCTCCTCCCAAGTTTGCCAGAACTGCTGAAGTCTGGCTCCTACTAGTGCATGGAGGACATGCAGATCACTTTTAATTGAGGGTTTGATAGCCCTGGAGACAAATCTTGCTTTGCCCGAAACTAGATCCTGTACGGGTGAGGGCCTGCCACGAAAGGGCCTATTTTGATTAACTAGAGGACGAGTTTGCGCTGGCAGAGAAGGTTGAGGAGCTTTTGGTTTACGAGAGGATTGCCAAAAGGTCCTGTGTGGACTTCTGAGTAAGGGATTTCGACACTTGGCCACAAGTTCTTGAGGAAAAGGTACTTCTTATCCAGAGGTGCGAAAAGAAGAGCCGATCTTTGAGTCCTAGAAACTCCACGGCGACAAAAGAGCACCAAAGTTGTCGCTTCTTAAGAACTCCTAACGTGAAGATGGAGGCTAACTCAGACGCACCGTCACGAATCCCTTTATCTAAGCAGGACATAACAGAAGAGAAATCATCGAAATGCGCCGGAAGACCAAAAGACTTTACCTTCCTACCCAAAGCGCCAATAGTCCAGTCCATAAAACTGATGACTTCCAAAACTTCGGAAAACGTTCTTCAAAAAGGTGGTCCAACTCTGAAGGAGAGAAGAAAATCCGAGCCAGAGTTCATCGCAGAACGACGGGTAGAATCAACGAGACTGGAGAAGTCTCCTGAGAGGAGGCAGAAGCTCCCAGAGAGAAAACTTCCCCAGTGTCGTAGCAAGCCTTCGTCTTAGTAGAAAGCTTGGAAGGAGGGAAGCAGAAAGTGGTTTTCCCCTGATCACGTTTGTCTTCCAACCAGGAGTTCATTTTCTTTAATGCCTTCTTGGCTGAAATAGAAAGCACTAACTTCATAAAGGAAGAGGTAGGAGGTTTGAGTCTCTTGCGTACTGAGAGAGAGGGGAAGCCGGGCCGCAGGTGCAAAATCCTCAGGAAAATTATCAATAAAGAAACGAAGAAGCTTCTTGTAATCCGAGCGAGAGGAGTCTGGTTCGTCTACAGGAAACTCTTCCACAACTTCTTCCTCAGACGAAATAGGAGAAAAACCTTCCGCTTGCACACACACATCTTGTGAAGGAAGAGTAGGAGCCTGAATAAGAGCTTGACGAGGAGCCTGAGCCTGGTAGGCGCCACAAGAGGAGCCTGAACTGGCGCCACAAGAGGAGCCTGCGCCACAAGAGGAGCCTGAACTGGCGCCACAAAGGAGCCTGGGATGGCGCCTCACCAGGCGCTACCTGAGGCGCTTGAGCCTGAGAGGCGCTAAATCTTGAGGAGCGCCTGAGCCTGACTAGGCGTAAGAGCCTGATCCTGAGCCTGAACCAAAGGAGGATCAAGAGACACAGATCGAGGAGGAGCTTTCGTACTGGGCGCTCCGAGCTCGAGACGAAGGAGGAGGCATCAAATACACTTCAGAAGGCTTTGCTGGAGAAGAACCAGGCCTTCGAGCCCGCCAAGAATGCTTCCAATTTTCTTGTGCATCGCTCGAAGAAAGTCATGAGTAGAAGCGAGGATCCAACTGGGGAAACGATGATCAGTAGAGCCAGGATCGTGATGAGGAAGAGGCGCAGAAGCCACAATAGGCTTACACGTGAAACCAAAGGAGAAACACCGGGAACGCTGGGCAATACCGAATGGGAAGTCTTATACCTCTTGCGCACATGAGCCTTGCGCCTGGGAGAAGATTCTTCAGACGACGAAAATCTCTCCGGACTCTCCCAAAACTACAGGAAGGCTGTGATAAGCGAAATGGCTTCTTCTTCTGAACCGCTGAAGGCGAAAGATTCCTGGACCTCTTCAATGGTCTGAGACTCGTCGGGAAATCTCCAGCCTCTGCGAGGCGAATCACTGGAGCTTGAAGAAAGACACTTCCTTGAGTCGCCTTTCCAACGGCGCTCTGAAACAGCCTGAAACAACAGGACTGTTGGGGCGCTGCTGTGAGCAGACCCCACTTTCGCCTCCCTTGGACTTTCAGCATGTCTTCTCCCAGGAGCAGGGGAGCTTGACAGAGGCTTAGGTCTAGGAGAAAGCAGTAGGCCGAGCAACCACCTCCTCCACCACACTAACACTTTGCACTGCACTAAATTATTCACAATATTTTGGAAAGAATCCATACGCTCATGAAGGGATTTCACGTTAACGCCAATATCCTCCATGGCGCCCAATAATGGTTAAATCTGGCGTCCATCTGGACTTGATACTCAGACACGATAACGGGTTCAGGGATATCAGAGTCAGGAATAGGAATATTAGTAGCCACGGGGATATTAATAGAAGTTTCCTGCATAGCTAAGGGAGATTCCTGTTTCTGAGAGAGAGAAAGAACTTCTAGCTAAAGCTTTCCTGGCTCTATCTTTCTCAAGCTTCTTTACATACTTAGATAGAGCCTTCCAATCTTTTCAGTCATACTGACACATTCATCACACTTCCTCTCATATGAACATTCCTGACCTCTACAAGCCACACAAATTGAATGAGGATCAAGACTAGCCTTGACCAACCTCGTCTTACAGCCTTTGCTGCATACCCTAAAGGTATAAGACCCAGAATCTGACATAATTATCAGAAAACCTGACTAAATAGGTGACAAATAAACTGGCAAAGCCGCAAACCAACAAGAGAGTACTTCACCAAGTGAAAACAGCTCGATGTAGGCAGAAACAATGAAATTTCGCTCGAGTACCGACAACAATGTCGCGTGATGGCAAAATTATTCTGAAACATGTTGGAATAGTTCCTAGTACCCCCGACAGAGGGCAGGTAAGAGCGATCACCCGATATTCGGACTGGCGCTGCCCATGCGTTTTGAAATTTTGCCGTGGCGTCAAAGACTAAAGCTATATGTAACTAACAGGTAAGTTGTATGTGTTAAAGCACCATTTCATTCGGGCATATCACATAGTGACACAGTACTTAAGTGAATCATGTCACACCTGGATTTTTAGCACATTTCTGAGTACAGTGCAATTTTTTCTGTCATAATAGGGGCAAAAAGAGATGTATTATAAATATATAAAAATTATATGCACTATAAGAGTTGAAAAGATAAAAGAAATTGGAACAAAGGCAAGAGTCTCCACTGGAGACATGTCACGAATATCAATCACCCAAGAGGAAACTAAGCAGGGGGCACATTTCTTTTCATCCGATTGATTTTTAAATTTCAGGGAAGTTTCATATAATGTACTTAGAAATACTTTTACTGCAAAAATCAGCTTTTTATCTATCAAAGTTTCATAGTTATTAAAAAATAAGGAAACAAAAAATTTTTTTTTCTGTTTCTCAAAACATATTTAAACAAAAAGTACACCTAACTTAACCTCTAAGACTGAACAAAATTCAATGAACTTTCACAGCATGTAGTACACCTATATGTCTTTGGTCTTACATAACAAAACTCTTCTTGACAGCAACTTTTATATATTATTTATGATAAATGACATCAGTTTCTTTTAAATTGTAAAATTTATAAACTTAGATGTTGAATTTTCTTGATTTCCTTATGCATGTATTTTCAATATTAGTTGTTTAATAAGTGGTAAAAATTTAAAACAAATCCTTCAATCATAAGGCAGAAATGCTCACCTACGTTATAATGGGGCCTTATGGCATCGGCATGCACCTTAAACAAGATGCAACCTGTCCCCCATGGAGGAGCTGGATGAACTACACAACTTGTTAGGCGACATGACCCAAGGAAGACATGTCCAAGGACTTGTGGGCAATGTCCCAAAGATAGAACAGGGTGAATGTTGTCGGCAAGACCACACCCCACTTGTAACACCTACTGAAGCGGTGGGTTCTTTTGGAATGCCAGAACCAGGGCAATGCTCCTAACCTCATGAGCTCTTGCCTGGATTGTACCCTATCTTTCTCACCAGACAAGGCATGTGCCCGTTTGATCATCTCATGTAGCCACAAAGAGATTGTGTTCTTGGTCAAACAAGTATTAATGAAAAGGCATTGGCACACAAGCTTGAGATATTTGAGTCCTCTTAAGATAGTACTGCGGCACCCCTAACAGGACACAGTAGTACCTCATTTAGATCACCACTGACGAAATATTCTAGGAGAGGGATTGAAAAGGATTCAAACTTGACACCAGGGACTGATGGATTCTGGGTCTTTGCTATGAATTCCCGGACAAACTCCAGTGTCTGACTTTGAAAGAGGCCATGAAACTCGCCTACTCTTCGCTGAAGCCAGCACAAGAAAGAAAAGTCTTGAGGTTAGATCTCTATCTGATGACTCTCTCAAAGGCTCATAAGGGATACAAGTAAGGTTTCTTGGGACTAGAGTCACAACCCACCCAGGCGGCCTGAGTTCTCTGGGTGGACAAGACTGTTCAAAACTTCTCAGAGCATGGAGATCTCCCAAAGGAAGAGAGATCGGCTCCTTTCAACTAGATGACTTGGCTAAGGGCAGACCTATGGCCCTTAATGGCCAGGGCAGAGAGAAGCTTCCCTTAGCGGAGAAGAATCAGAAAGTCTACTACCTGCTGAAGAGTTGCTTTAATTGGAGAATACTCCATCAACAACACCAAACCCGGAAAATGGCCCATTTCCCCTGGCATAAAGCCTCTGCGGATTTCTGAAGGTATCAGACATCTCCTTCATTGTACAACAAGAAAAGCGTCTTGCTTGTAGGAAACACAGGATAGTCTCAGGTGTGAAGTGCCAGCATTTCCACAGCCTGGTGATGCCTCTTGACTTGCAGTTGACACAGAAGGTTGTGCCACAGGGAATCTCTCACAGGACCTTGGATAACAGAGCTAGCAGGTCTGGATACCACTTGGCATGTGGACACCTTGGGGTCCCCAGTCAACCTGACATTCAGGATAGTCAACACCTATTGATTACCTACTGATTCAAGCAAAAAGGAGGAAAGGCATAAGCTACTAGACTGTCCCATGGGTGGTAATTGAAGGCATCTTCCATTGCAACCCATGGGTCTGGAACTTCTGAGCAGAACACTGGAAGTTTCCTGTTGTGCTGGTTACAAAAAGGTCGATGCTAGAAGCTCCCCAAAGCTCTAAAAGCCTCTCTCTATGCTCAGGTGTAGGAACCATTCTGTCTCTATCACTAACTCTGGTAACTAAGCTTGTCCACTACTCTGTTCAGTACCTCGAATGTACCACTGTAGCTGGGGGGACACCAGTCCTCTTTGCTTGTTGACGTATGCCACTACTGTGGTGCAGTCGCTCATCAACAACACAGAGTGCCCCATCACTCAATCCTGAAACTTCCGAAGAGCCAGAAAAGCAACTTTCAGTTCCAGGATGTTGATGTGGAGAGTACCTGTTATTCTTGTACCACACACCTTACTAACAACTCCAGGTAGGTGCCCCACCCTCATTGGATGTGTCTGAAAACAGAAGCATTTCCAGACCACCAGGTTCCTGTCATCTAACCACCAACCTAGATCTCTCCTTACTTCCTCCAAGAGAGGAACAGGAAAGAAAGGAGGGTTTCTTGCTGGAGACCAGAACTCCTTTAACCTCCACTGCAGGAACAGAGGTGAAGTCACCCACGAGGACCAGCTTCTCCAGTGGCAATAGGTGACTCAGAATGACCTACCCTTGCCAAGCAGATTGTTCCTGTTGAGACAGGAACACCTAAACTACCCTCCCCAACCTTGCTGATGCAAAAAGTCCGATGGTAAAACTCACTGTTGCCCACATCTATCAGCATGCCCAGGTACTTACCCTCTGCTTGGGCATGAGATCTGACTTCTCAAAGTTTATCACCATACCCAGGTTGCAACGAACTTCAAGGGAGATGATCTCTGTCCTGAAGCAACTGTGGCAATGAGGCTCCCCAGGACTAGCCAATCATCTAGATACCTCAGTGGATATATTTCATGTGAATGGGTCCGAGCAGAAATAAGCATGAACCTTAAGTGAACACTGGAGGGTCAGATGAGCCGAAACAGAGTGCCCTTGACGGAACACCACCCCTGAGGGTAAAGCAGGTACTTCTGAGAAGACCAATGGGTGAGTATATGAAATTTGCATCCTCTAGGTCCACTGAAAGCTTGAAGTCACCCTCTTTGATGGAATCTAACACTGAGCGAACAGTGTCCATCTTGAACTGGGTCTGACAAATAAGCCTGTTTAATGGAGGCGGCATCCTCTTTGGGTGTTTGCCCTCCTGTCGAGGATGCAATCCTGGCCACCATAAGCAACCAGAGATCGAGCTACGAGACTGTCTGGAGCACTGACATGGCGGTGTACTCCAGGGCTGCTGCCTCAATTTGCGAAAGGAAGACTCACTGCATGGAGACAGTTAAGCTCCAACCCAGGAAAATAGGCAAGTCAGTCAGGTCTACCTGTTAGTTGGCAATGGACTCTCCGATTAAAGATAAACTTCCTCTGACAAGCTAGAGCGGAGGAAGGAACTTACTATTCGGGCTAGACAGGAAGGAATTTTCTTGCCCAGAAACAAAGAAATTCACCTAGTCTAAAATCCTGCCAGCAAATCTTGACCATGGCAGTCAATTCAGTCTTGGGTTCCTTATCATTTATAAAAACTTGATGAATGAATCTCCACAAAATGTATTGCAACTTGGGAATGTCTGAGTCCTGGGACACAGGACCCTTGGGTCCCTCTAGTTCCCAGTCTTCCTGAGTTGCTCCCTCTGCAGGAGAGAGGAAACTTGCCAGAGCCCCTGGCAATCTCTCCCACCACTCAAACATCGACCTCTTTGGCCCGAGGACTGAACCAGGAACACCAACTTCTGTGGCGGGGCTGGGATGGGATCGAGACTGTCTGGCTCCCGGTACACCCCAAGGAGATGGAGGAGACAGGTGAGATCTCTCTCTCTCTCTCTCTCTCTCTCTCTCTCTCTCTCTCTCTCTCTCTCTCTCTCTCTCTCTCTCTCTCTCTCTCTCTCTCTCTCTCTCCTGCCCTCAGGCTCCCCGGAGGAGACTGTAAACAAAATAACGATTACAATATCGATTCTCTCTAATTTTCATAAGATGGAGGAGACAGGTGAGAGATGTAATCACTTACTGCTGCCCAGTCTGGCAAAGACCGAAGTCTTGCCAGGTGAGCAAGGCCATGAGTGGCTGTCGACCGGGTGACAACATCCGCACGGGTCAGGAGAGTGATCCCACTCATGTGAGCGTGGGCATGAAAAAGTCCCTCAAGCATGCTCCAGTGTTCCGGGGGCGGAGCTTCCACAGGAAGGGAGGATGGAAGACTGACTGGGGACCTCCTCATGCTACATCTAGGTGATCGGGCTGGGCGGGCCAAGTCACTTCCCCAGGACCCTGAGCCATGCTCTTTAAAGAGCAGGAGGGTGAAAGAGCACCTGCATGTTCTCATTTCACTTTCTCTTACTGGGCCGTGATGGCGGGCAGGACCAGGAACCCCCTTGCTGGCCCTAGTAAACTAGGGGTCTGGAGAGCAGTGGGTAACAATTGCACCCTTGCACTCAGCAGTGGGTGTGGCAATACCTGCTAGTGAGCTCTGTCAGTCCCCTCTGCGGCGGAGGACTGACCTGTGGAAAAAGTCAAGAAGACTCCTGCAGGGAGACATAGCAGATGTCTTTTCCTCTGCTTACTAGCCTTGGAAGAAGAGGGGAGGAGGCAGCAGCACTTTCGATGATGAAGAACGGGACGACGACTTCTCCTCTTCCTCAACTTCTTCCCAAGTGCAGCTGAGGTCAGAACCATGACAGCGAGTGGAGGATCTCCCCAGAGGCGTGACAAAGGCAACCCCTGCAGGCACATCACTGATAATATGTGGGGAGAGACCAAGGTGTTCAAGGGTCAATGGAGACAGTGACCATCAAAGTTATCAGGTAACAGTAGAAGCAGAAACAGGATACCCCTTCACTGCCCTCAGGTGGGCAAGAAGGACTCACCTGAACGTCCAGGGAGGTCATAACTCCTGAGCCTCTTATCCTCCATTGCACCTGAAACAAAACTTTCACTCCGAGAAAGTGCATCCTCCTGAAAAAGCTCTCCCTCAGAGCAAAAAGAGGCCCGAGGTGAGGAGCTGGGCTAGATGTCCTCCCACGCCTCAATGGCTCTCTACTGAACATTCAGTAGGAGTTGATGAGGGAAACTACTCCCCTTAGGAGTAGCAACAGAGCGGGAGTTTGGAAGGTGGAAGAAAAATGCCAAAGAGGACCTTGATGTCACCAGCATTGCAATCAATGACACCAGGAGACCTCTCTTTTCTTCTTTCTGGCAAACCTCACCCACTGTTCAGACAATGAGACATGATACCAGAACATGGACTTAATTGGTTGCAACCGTGCCTCGGCAGGAATAGTTTCAGAGGGTATGGGAGTGGCCAGGAACAGGGTGGGGCTTCCCCTATCTGCTAATAGTTAACAACCTTGTCTGAAAGCTAAAGCAAGATTCCAGCTTGCATTTGCAAGAATGAAGGTTCAGTAATTTTGTGTGGGAACAAATGTATAATAAAAATTCACAATTCTTGGAGACATGTTTACCCTGTGGAAATTGTTTTATTTTTCTATTATTGAACTGTTGCATACAGAAACTTGAAGTTCAATCTTTGAGTGCTACATCTTACTAATAATCACTCGCACTTGGGGGTGCTCAACCTATTTCTGTTGTTATACAACTAGTTAAGAATACTAATATTTGTATTGCTACATTATCTTAGGTCCCATGTTTAGCTAGTCATCTTACATTCGGCAGTAACCACAGTACAAAGCCAATGTTATCAAAAACTGATCTGTACCATAACCTCTGTACTATGACCCTCCATAGCCTTGGGTTTGGATATCAGTGCCTGGTGTATACTCAGATACATTTCCCTATACTTATAAAGTTTCTAGTTTGTATGTAAACAGTTATGTATTATTATTTTTATCCATAATTTTATTTCTCATAAATATTTCTTCACCTTTCTTTTTCATAATACCATACTGTATTCATTTCATCACCTTTTTGTGCATATTTAATATATTCTATTCTGTGAAAGTCTGCAAAGTTCATGTCTTTTGCCATGTCTAAATGTTGGTATTCATCATTTTAATAATAACACTTCTATAGTATTAAGAAACTATTTAATTTGAGTTTGTGGTATTCAACGTCAAGATTGTACTACTGTGATTGCCCTAATAAATACAACAGATATATTCATTTTCTCTCTACAAGCTGAACAAATGTATATGCCAAAACTCACTTTCTCCTATAACAGTAACAACTTACCTCTTTTAAACTACAGTCAAGGACTTGTAACGATTAAATGGAGAAAATGTCACAAACATTACATTTGCCCCACCCTTCTTCAATCTGAGGAATCTTACACAGCGCGTATACATCCATGCAATTGCCATAGTACCCCATCCTGAAATATTGGAAAAAATATTGCATAAAAAGAAGATAAATTTCATAAAAGGACCTTTTTGAAGAATCTAAATAATCTGCCCATGAAGTCATCCCTTCCAACATACATGGCTGACCTGTCAAATGAAGTTTTTAAACCTCAAGTCAATCAGTAGCTTGTAAACATTTAGTTAAGGTTCCTAGAAGGGAAGTGCCATGCGTGTGGTTTTAGCATCACCAATTTCAAAGGAACTTTCTTGGAAATGTTACAGATGAACCACAGTCTTTGGTATTGATGTTTGTACAGTATTTATGAAACTTAATTTTTTTGTATTTTCCAATTTGTCTGTAACAATTATTTTGTAGTTTGCCACTTTAATCTAATAATGACAAGTTTTCTCATAGATCTGACCAACAACAGATGGGAACCCTCTCCTGCACTTTACAGAAAAGTGGAAATTGTACCTTCTTAAGGTTTACTTATATTTCTTACTTGAAAAATGAGATTTGTTTTTAAGGAATTGGACGACATGAAATTACAAGAGAAACAGCAAGATTCTGCGACTTTGCAACAGACAATTGGTGGAGAAGGCTGCTGAATTTTTTTGTGATTTTGGGCTGTCTTTGTGATTTAAAGAAAAACAGCAATGCTGAACTAAACTGTTACAAGTACTCAGATGCCAAAATGCCTTATTGTCATCAGACTGTCCCTCAATTGGCTTTGTGTTACTTTGTGATTACTTTTTTTACCTAGAAAGTAACATTGATTTTTGAAGGCTAATAAGTTATTTTGGTGTAAATAAAATCTATGCACAGTACAAGTATTAGTTAGTAAGCATTGTAAAAGAATATCATTGTAAACCATCCTTAGCACTGTATATATCTATTAGCTTTAGCCATATGATTGTGTGATTTTATGTATACAGTATACTGTATGTATATTTATTAAAAAGGTTGATTTGATTTATGAAAATTTGGTTATAAAGTCTAGCAGTGGGGCACTTTCAGCCATTCACCATTCAAGACAGTGACAAGGGTTGGAGTTGTTGGACAGCAAGATGAAAAACAGGAAGTGGGAGAGGAGGTAAAGCAGTCTAAAAGTGGATGCAGCTTGGGGCCAAGGAATGCTGCAGACAACATTCAAAATGTCTACAGTGCACCAATAGATGCACTGATGGCACTACCACCTACAGGGAATAAATTAATAAAAAACTAGGTTTCATGAATTTAATCTCTTTTGTTGTAAACTCCTTAAAATCTCACAATAAACCCCATGAATTACTATGATTATTCAAACAAGCGCACTAACAAACATTTCTACCTCAGTCAAACAAAACTGTCCTTAAAAGACACATTTCAGCAGTAATACATCTAACCAAAGTTACCTTAGGGTGTCATGCCTGACCTGCCAAGAGCAAGCTGGATACCCTCAAATGAGAAAGTATGGCCTGCTTAAAAGTAGATCAAGACATATTTTATTAGGGAGTATCGATCTAATAAACCTATCCTAGGGCACAGTGCCTGAACTGCTTGGACAGGGGGTCACTGTTGGAATGTGCTGAGGATAATTTCATGCTGACTGAGATGGAAGTCAAGCCAAAACACATGTCAAACATTTCACCAGCAACCTGCACCTTTGGCAATAGGCGAGGCTATCTAATGCATATAAAGAAAATCAGCTCCTACTGCTGCAAATATACAGTATCACAAACTTTTCTTAATTTTTCATTTATTTTCTTGGTAAGAAATCTAGTTGCTCATTACAATAAAAAGAGGAATAGGGTCTATGGCTACTCTTCACATCAATTATGAACACAAACAAATAATATCATATAAAATGAGTAAAAAATGAAATCTACTGAATAACTGAGCAGGTAGGCCTAATATTTTTATTCTACTGTATATCATTTATCAACTAGAGGACTGCATCAACATAGATAGTAACTGTCAACCTTCCACATTACCCCAGGTTTGCCATACAGCCAGGCAGGGACCTGTTACTCTAGGTTAGGGTTAGGATGCACGATAGCACCTTATTCTGAAACTTACAACATACTAGGTTAGGTTAAAAGTTAGCTATCATGTAGACCCAGTGACCCTGGCTAGGTAAGGAGGTATACCTGTAATTTTCCTTGTTAGGTTTTCATACTATAACTGTTTAGCATAGCGTATATTTTTACTGATTGTGTCGTGATTTATGTGTTTCTACCTACTCTGCACATTGCAATTATCAGGGGTTTATCACTGGGATCCACCATAATTGTTGGATAAAGGGGAGGAAGATTAGAAAAAGGAAGGCTTGCACTTCCAGCAATGCTTAGAAATAAACTTTTTTCATCCGTAATACAAGATAAACCATCTGTACCAAAATATACTGTTTATGTTGGCTGCATGAGTTACTTGGCAAAAATTTAAGTAACATCATTAATATCACTGCTCCATGAACTTAGCCTAGGGTATACAAATTTAGAATCCGAAATATAGTATAACTCTGCATGGCTTAATGAAATTATGTTTTTCTAATTATTTTAGTTTTATTAAGAATTTACCATTATTTTTGGCAGTCAACTGTAATTAACCTCAGGACTGATATGTTGTTGTGCGCTGGCCATCCTGGAATGCTAAATTTATCTAGTGTTAACCCAAGGGAAACTATTAATTAAAACGGTTCACGTTACATTAGTATCCTCCTTTTATAATATGTTTCCTTAGCCAACCCTTCTTCTTCAACAAGTGGCTCCCACATGCATTGCATATGCGAACCATTCCAGACTGGCCATCATAACAACAATATGTTTGTTTCTCCTCCTGTGTTTTACTCCACCCCCCAAAACTCCCGTTCCCAAAAAGTTAATTAGACCTTAGTTTTACCAGACCACTGAGCTCATCAACAGCTCTCGTGGGGCTGGGCCCGAAGGATTGGACTTATTTTACATGGCTAAAACCAATGGTTCTCAGCCAAGCAACGGGACCTACAGCTTATTGTGGAATCCGAACCACATTAGCTCAATAGGGATGTGAGGTTAACAACAATTGACTGCCAATAAACGACACCACCTCCTTCACCTCCAACAGTAAAAGTATAGAAAACTCAATTTCAAGAAAATAAGCCGTGCAGAGTTGTTCTATTACCTAGTTTTACTCCCCATTTAATTGTCCAGACCTACTACTGTAAACAAATTCTAACAAATGGGCAACAACCAGTTCTAGGCCCTTCCTGTCATATAATATTAATATATTACATCAAGTAGTCTAACCCTAGGGTTGACTAACTGGCTTTAGCTTAGGTATTTAGCATATGACAAGAGTAGCCTACCCACCTACACCAAAGCATCCAACTGTTATACCATTTCTGTACTTCCCAAAATTTATTTTCTCCACCACGGCAACTTAGGATTAGCTTTCTCTTCTTCTGATATGGGCAAATCTTTCATCATTGTGAAGGCAAAGTGACTTAAATAAGACCAAACACAAACTGTGATATGGCAAATATGTTTATAAATTTTATAAATCTTCCCATTATCATATCTGTAAAAAAAAGGTATCTTTTTCTACAGCGAACTCGTTTTCCACCATTAAACGCATTTCTTTGCCTTTTCATTTTGTTTTAAAAGTTCACAATTATGAAAGTATCTTTTAGGTGTCATCCCTTGTCCGGAACGATAATTCGTTGTCCTTGCGGGTTTTGCTTGTTTCAAGCGTTCAAGAATTGTCATCGGTCTGCACTGGCACACTCTTGAACATGATAATACGGTATATATCGAAGACATGATAACTTGAGCTAACGACACAAGGGTAAGTTACTCCAACCTTAAGGGTAATACCGAAATTTTGCCACTAAAGAAGTAGTAGTAGTGGTAGGATGTGGTATTTGATTTTGAAACGGCTCCCTTGCTCGATCTATTTCTCCACTGCTTTTGATTGTTTTTGTTTATTGTCTTTGTGATACAATATATTTTTTATAAATAACTTCCTGTTTTCGATTTCTTCTTTCGATCGATCTGCAGATATTAAGATGCTATCTATCAGTTCCTCTTTAACTTCCTGATATGGCTGCTGCACGAATCTACCAGTAGCCTATATTTATTCCTAATGTCACTATATGCTGGACATTAATGTAAGAAATTGTGTAAGGTTTCAGTTATTTCTTCACAGCACGAGCATTTTGTACCGTACACCGTACATTTTCAGTCGTTTAATTCTAGTGGGCCTAATATGGCCTCACTGATCAGCACTGAATTTCAGTGCAGGTTTCTGCTATTTTTCTCAAAGGGAGCAAGATAAGCATAGATGATGGAAAAAGGATCCAAGTGCTAGAGATATGTGATACTAAGCCAGCTAAGAAGAAACTCAAAAATATAAAAATAATTATGACGTGGAAAAACTAGTTAATAAAAGAAAACTACAGAACCAATACTGACAAGTAGATGGGACCAAACGGGAGGAACCAATGAGGGTGTAAGGTGTCAAAGAAACGAGCAGGTAAAGGTTACTGCTGATTTATTACAGATCCAGGGCGGTATTTGCGGCCGACTGACGCCGGGCCGTGAGAGACAATGGAATTGACTGTGACCTGAGGTCGAAACAATAAAACAATAATATGCAGTGAACGAGTACGAATTACAATACGAAACATACAGAGACACAATATAGATACGATCTTGATGCCTGTGAATGAAGAAACATGTGATACACAATGTGTGACATTCGTATAAATACCATAAAGTAAAAATGATTAAAATGCGTGACCTGGCACGTTTTAGGCGTGACTAATTTAGCTTGAAGAAAACGGAAGTCACCAAAAAACAAGCTCAGCGGAGACTTAATTAATGGCGCCGCCGAAACACTATCCTGGCGCCGGGTGGTGACTTTACAAATCTCCCCCAAGACGAGGACGCGTCTGATTAATCCCCTGTACCTGGTGGGACGCTGAAAGGGTGCCCGCGGCTCCTTGAGGATAACTGAGGGCCTCCGCCTGTGAGAGGCTACTGTTTGGAAGACCATGCGTCCCCTTGCTTCGTGAAAGCGTGAACCAGTGGCTGGTGGTCTGTGAAGATTGTGAAGGGCGTCCTCCAGGAGGAACTTGAAGTGCCGAACTGCGCGGTACATCATGCAGAGTTCCCTGTCGAAGGTGCTGTATCGACTCTGCGGGATTGAACTTCTTGCTGAAGAAGGCGATGGGCTGGGGGCGCCGTTGATGATTTGCTCCAGAACAGCACCGCAGGCAACGTTACTGGCGTCTGTCGTCAGCTGGAGGGAGCCTTGGGATCCTGGTGTGCCAAGGCGTTGCTCTTAGTGGAGGGCGGCCTTCGTCCGGAAAAGGCCTGCTGCTGGCTGGGTCCCAAGACAGGGACGGTTGACCTTTAGGACTTCCGTCGGGGCGTGGTGTGCGCGATCCCGGGGATGAAGCGCCTGTAAGTTTACCATCCCAGGAACTCCTGGACGGCCTTGATGGAGGTGGGTGTTGGGAACTTTGCTACGGCTGCCACTTTCGATGTAAGAGGGCGGACGCCTGTCGGAGATACCTCGTGACCCAGGAACTCTGCTTTCTGGACGCCGAATGTACACTTGTCAAAACGGACGACGAGGCCGTTTTCTTGGAGGCGCTGGAGGACTGCTTTGATGTGCCTCTGGTGTTCGCTGTGAGACCTGGAAAATATGAGAATGTCGCCGACGAGCAGACGCAGAATTTTAGGTCCCCAGGATGCTGTCCATGAGCCGCTGGAAGGTGGCCCTGGCGTTCCTCAGCCCGAAGGTGGAGAAAGGCGAACACATAGGACCCGAAGGGCGTGATGATGGCTGTCTTTGGTATGTCCTCTGGCGCAACAGGTACCTGAAAAATAAGATTTAAGAAGGTCAATTTAGTGAATATTTTGGCCCCGTGAAAGGGAGGCGTAAAGGTCTTGCATATTGGGCAGAGGGTAGTGGTCGGGCTCCGTTGCAATGTTGAGCCGTCTGTAGTCGCCGCAGGGGTCTCCAGGAGCCGTCCGTTTCTGCACCATGTGGAGGGGGAGGCCCATGGACTGGAGGCTTTCCTGCAGATGCCCATCCGTTCCATCTCCGCAATGCTTTTTTCGCCTCTGAAGGCGCTGAGGGGGAAGCCTGCGAACTGCATGTGTCGGGGCCCTTTAGTCTATGGTGGTGGTATATGCCGTGCTTGGCTGGGGCCCCGGGACTTGGCGAAGCTCGGGCTTAAACACCTCAGGAACTCCGACAGAAGGTGTGCGCGCTGGTGGGCGGCACGGCGCTGATGGTGGGTCTGGGTCCCGCCGTTAACGGGAGAAGACCGCAGGAGTCGGTATCGAGGAGGCGCTTCGCCCCACGTCGACTAGCAGGCCGAAGTCGCCAGAAAATCGGCCCCAGGAGTGGGGTTCCCGCGTCCGCGACGATGAAGTCCCAGGAGTAACTCTGGCCAGGATGGAGATCGACAGGAGCCTGGTGCCGTAGGAGGATGGGGTTCGTTGGCGGCCGTCAGGAAGGCGGCCGGGTCTGTGTCTGGTTGCGGTCCTCTCTGGATGCTGGAAGACCGACGGAAGGCTCCTGTGTCGACCAGCATCATCCTGCCGGAGACGGTGTCGCGGGCGTAAAACCTACTGTTTTTGAGGCCCTGGGTTCTTCGGGGCTGCCATGGCGGCCTGTCCTGGCTGGTCGCCACCCCCGTTTTTTGAACGGTTGAACGAGCAGGCGCGGCAGGCAGTTTCGGGCGTCCTTTCGAACCACTTGTGATAGCGACAGAAGCCCGGGACCACCGTCTACTGTGGTTCGGTGGACGTCTGTTGCGATGGCGTTGACGGGCTGCTCGTCCTCTTCAGGCTGGGCGGAGCTGACCCGGCTGAGGCCGGTTTAGCCGCTGAAGCCTTGACGGAGTCTGTGAGGTGTTATGCCGCCTCTATGAGGTCCCCGACAGGCATGGTGTAGGTGGCGATCTGGTTGCGTACTTCCGGGAGAGTTGGCGAAGAAAATTTCCCGACTGAAGCTTATCTCCTGCCACGCTTGTTTGTGCCACCCGAGACTGGTGTTGACAGGAGATCTACGACCATGCCCCAAGCGTCTCTTGGATTGAGGTCGTGGCGTGGATTATTGGCAAGGTCGATAGCACGGGGCCCGCCGGCGATGGGCAGGAGCAAGCTTCGAGGAGGAACTTTTTGGGTGCTGTATGTGAGGGTGAGTGTTGGGCACCCACGCGAGATGAGTTTGTTGTACACGTCCTCCGGAAGGCGTTGGAGCACTGTGTCGGCCTGTAGGATTTCGTCCGTGAGGTCCGCGATTCTGAAGTGGCTCTCACCCTGCGTTAATTGATGCGGTTGCCCTGCGTAAACGGCGCGCAGCTTTAGGGTGAGGGCGCCAGCGATTGTGCTGCCCGCCGTGTTCGGGCGCTGGTGTGGAGTTGCGGGAGGGCCTCGATGCGGGGGCGGGCGCGGCTGCGATGGGAGGTAGGTAAACCTCGGAGTCCGCGGGTCCGCGTTTAACTGCATGAAGGAGGGGATATCCGCCCATGCTCGCCTTGACCCCCTTACTGGAGTAGGATATCATGGCGTCCGTACGCACTTTCGCGTCGCCGTGTGGTTCCGCTTAGTGACGCTGGTGGGGTACGCCGACGAGAGTCAGCACGCTCAAACGCTGGTTACAGCGCGTGTTTAGGCCGCTAAGAGCGTTTTGGAGAAATCCTGGAGCCAAGACTGAGTCGCTGTGAGTCCGCTAATGGCTCGGGGATACTCCGGGGTCACCTGTAAGGTGTCAAAGAAACGAGCAGGTAAAGGTTACTGCTGATTTATTACAGATCCAGGCGGCTATATTGGCGACTGGCGCTTGGGCCGTGAGAGACAATGGAATTGACTGTGACCTGGTCAAAACAATAAACAATAATATGCAGTGAACGAGTACGAATTACAATACGAAACATACAGAGACACAATATAGATACAGTCTTGATGCCTGTGAATGAAGAAACATGATACACAATGTGTGACATTAGTATAAATACCATAAAGTAAAAATGATTAAAATGCGGACCTGGCACGTTTTAGGCGTGACTAATTTAGCTTGAAGAAAACGGGAAGTCACCAAAGAAAACAAGCTCAGCGGAGACTTAATTAATGGCGCCGCCGAAACACTATCCTGGCGCCGAATTGGTGACTTTGCAAGGGTCGATAAGGGGTTTTCCAAAATGAACATCATTGGTGGTGGTGATGATGAGAAGGAGGAGGGAGAGGGACGAGGAGACTTTTGTTGATGATGAAGATGGTGGTGAAATGGTGGTTTCAGGAAATACGGCTCGAGTGAATGTTACAAAGAATAGATTGCACGATGGACTGGTTTGTTGGCAACTGAATAATGCTTAAACTATTTATTTATTGTTAATTTTTGCATATACTGCTCTAAAGAATTTCACTGTTTTTGTCAATATCATGACCAGTGACTATCCTCATAACACCATGGAGAACAAACCTTGAAACTGTCTCAAAAGGTATTATCCCCAGAAACCCCTAAGAGGTTAGAGTGATGACTGCCCTCAGATCAACAACTGCACAAAATAAATGAAAGCCGCCAATCTCGATTTCAAAACACGTATTCAGGAAGTAATTTAACTATAGGAGATTAATGCTAATCATTAATACCTGTCTTTACCTTTTGTGGGAAGGCCATAATATAGCCTACACTTCTTCGTGACTGTCCATGAAAAAAATCTAAATTAGTGTTCATAAATTATGATATATTTTGATAGCCCAAAATATCGGAGAAAATGATAATACCAAATGTAAATCCATAACTGGGATGCTTTACAACATAAACCATGTACTAGGTAGAATTACAAAGAAAATAAAAAATCTTTTTTTTTTTTCTAATAATGAGAATTGTCATTTTTTTATGATTCCATTTTACTAAATCTATTAAATTCCTCACTGAGAGGCAGATCTATTTTTTTTTTCAAAAGTCTTTTGTTGAATTTCTGGACGAGGGAAAAACAAAGCATGTTTTTAAATCTTTATTTTGACGTTTCGGCAATACTCTGGTGCCATTCAAAGCTAAAACATGTTGTCCATGGCGCCGAGATAAGGTCGTCATAAGTGGGGTGGAATTTGGAAATCTCAGTAGACATATAAATTTCAGAACGAAGAGCAACAAAGTATAGCCTATTAGCTTTGAATGGCACCAGAGTATTTCCGAGACGTTAAAACAAAGTTTTAAAATATGCTTTATTTGTTCCTCGTCCTGAAATTCATCAACCAACTGGAGATTTCCAAGTCAGGAGTCATACAAGTCTTGGAATAACTGAACACTTATCACCCGATGAACAGGGACAAAGATATGTGATAACAAAAATTGCATAAATCAACATCCGATGAACATGAAAATATCTGACACAATGAATCAAGACTAAGTGAATGGAAACGGATAGTCAAAAGAAATATACTATAAAAAGAACCTAAAGTATAACTGATACCTCTTCACCACAATTACAAAGGAAAAGAATAAAACAAAAATGTAAAATTGCATTGCTCTGTGGCAGACAGGCAAAGAATGAATTATCAACAATGCAAGAACAAAGAAAACTACATCAATGCACCAGTGGAAGTAAAAATTATGACAAAGTAACATGATTCAAAATAGAATTAAAACGCTCTTTAGAACACCATTTAGTGAAATGCTTCTCGGTTGTTCATGATTAGCCTATGAATAACAAGCGTGCAACTATAGCTGCGTGTTCTCCCAAGACTTCACAAAACTCATTGGCCTCTTTTCTGCTAGTTGTATTTCCTCCCAGTATTCGAAATAACTCTGCTATAAACGTCACAGTTTACATTCAGAGATAATGTTCTGAGTCAAAATGAACGAACACATTTCTTATAATTAATGTGAAAAATAGCCTTAACAATACAGCGTACAGCAGAAAATCAGTAACTTTTATTTACACAAGTACTGAAACACTAATCAGTATAAAGCAGTTTACAAAATGTTACTGACGGACTCTCTTCACCAAAGACGATTAATAACTTAGCATTGTTGCTAAGTTATACGCACACAAAGAAATTAATGTCTACATACAAAAATCTACCAAAATATATGTAATCATCAGGAGGTGGGAAAGAAATGATTTACGAAGATACTCATCAGGTATTTGACTCACATATTTGACAGCTAATATACAGTATAGTGAGCCACCAAAGAATACTTTCAGTTCTTCTTTTAAGGAGAGGCCGCAGAGACCGATGAAATAATCTGAAAGTGTCTAGAAGAAAGAAATGTAAACGCAAATGTTAGCAAGAGTAAAGTAATGAGAGCAAATGGGATTCTAGAGGATGAAGAGTAGGATCTTTTCAAACAGCAGAGGAATGTTTATGGATGTAAATCTTGTAAAAACATCACTATATTGTAGAACCAGCTATAGCCGTGGCCTACAAGTGTCGGAGGCATCAATATATGGCCCTAACAACCTACGGGCCAAAAATGTGTACGATCAATTTGACCTCATATTGAGTTCAGAACCCAGGACTCTCGAATAAAATCCAAGAGCACTACCAAATGAGCCATAACAGATACAAATGAAATAATCTGAGTATCTGCACAGAACCTAACTTAGGAGGTACGTGGGGAAGTTGCTCGCCTAGCATATTAACAAGTTTACCCAGATTTCCACTCATCGTATGCAGCCTGCCATGGTAACTCCTTATATACTGTCTAAGAACTTAAGCTTGTTCTTTCACGATGTTTGTGACTCATCTTGTGGTGGCCCTGGCTTCCATCTAAACTCGTCAGAAAATTCTGGGGACTGGTCCCATCTTTGGTAGATATTGATACTTTTTTCATACGTGCTTGTGTGTTGGGCCTTGGCTTTCAGTGAGTAGGGTTTCCAGACGCTAGGTTACCAGGGGATAGCTTAGCTATTACAAAAGTGGAATGATAAGAGGGAGAAAAGAAACAGTAGGAGCTAGTTTGTATATAGAGTATTCGTGGGCTAAAAGGGCCTAAAGAATGAATTGTAAAGGCATGAAGATTTAGTGAAACAATAAGCATGCGTGAAGAGATGGAATCAAAGGGTATGGTAACAAGCAGAGGAGAGTGTGTCGCGGGTTCGACGTGACGCTGAAGAACTTTCTGGTAGTTAGTGGCTGGGATTTCTTTTACCAGTCTTTTACTTCATCTTTTCAAATGACGAGAGACAGGGTACTAATTTGCCGGTAGGTTATACAAAAAATATTTTAAAAGATCCTTAAAAGCAGATTTTTCTAATGGTCTGCCGGAGGCTAAAATGTCAGAAGTTACAGTGTACGAATTAATTGAGATTATATTATATCCTACCAATCGTTGCAAATGACGGTGGGGACGTGCTGACCTGCTTACAATATGACAAAACTCATGTAATATTCGCTGTAAAGAATCTTAGGAAAGCAGATGATAACAGGGTCTTATGGCTTATGACCTTATGTTGTCACTAAAGTGCTAGGCAGCTAAAGGATACAAGGCAATGAAGGCATAATATGCTGTAGGTGTATCACAAACTACATCCCTTTACAACCTTCATCGTTGCGCTTCTCGCGTGTCACGTTAGTAGCCACAGGCTATCATGGTAAACAAACAACCTCTAAGCTGGCGGAATTACTGACTACTTAACAATTTATTCAGTATAGGAGGTAGGTATTACCTTGTTTGGTACAAATCTTGTCTCAGGGTTTAGGTAGTTCGATTTTTATCGTATATCGTTAATATATACGAAGCTCTGTTTACTGCGAAAATGCCAGTCCTGTCATCAGGGCTGCCTCAGCGTTTCTAGTAGGTTGTCGGCCTCTCTGGCCTGCTCTGAGTCCTGCACTAGATCGCTGGGCTATCTACCAATGTCATTCAAGTTCTGGAAACTTACGAATTATTACTGTAACCAACGTTTTTCGGTGTGCAATTACATAGTCAGCTAAATTAGGGGACTGTAGGATAGGCTTGTCAGGATAGGCTATACGCTTTTTGATGGGAGAGTAGGTAGGCTAGGCCTAGGCTTTGCTGTAGGTTAGTAGCCTGCAGGCATTCGGCAGGGACCCATTGTCACAGCAGGATCGGCAGAATCTGTCGTGCACAACCCCTTGCCGCTGTAGGCACTGTTACTGAATGCTAAGTATGAGTTGCAAGTCTGGCCCCAAAGAGGCTAGCCTAAGTAGCCAGTAGTAGAATAATCGGTAAAATTTTATAAGTTGCCAATAAGACTCCAGCCAGCCATTTTTGCACGAAAAACCATTTTGAGTTTTTCATGCAAAATGACTAGGAAATAATAGGGCACTAAAAGAACCTAAAATACCAATATAACTTCACCTATGGGCGTTGACTGGTTACAATTTTGCCGTATTAGCTATGGAGGGGGGTATTCTTACCTTATAAGTCAAAATTTTCTGATTTTTATTTATCATTTTGCGCATAGTGTTTATATGGGTTCAAAATAATGAGAATGAAGAGCTCTTTTCAAAAATGTAAGTCACAGTTTCATAGTGTGTATTGGCAACTTATAAAATACCGAATAATCTAGGTTGTAATTTAACTTTAATACCAGTTGTAAACTAACTTTAATAACACTACTCAGTGTTTGAGGTTGGCAAATATAAAGGAAATGGCTGCAAGGATATTTTTACTTAAATCCCCAAGGGGCTGTACTAAACACAGTGGGAAGTTTACAGTTTCAGTTGCCAGGCCGCGTAGCACCTTCTACCCACGCTACAATAACTCCGCCAAGGTAAGTAGTTCCGCGACCCAGCGACCCCACACTTTCTGGGGGGGTCCAAGGGGGGCAAAGCCCCCCGGCCAGGTTAGGGCACGCCACCCTATGTTAGGTTAGATTGGTTACGTCTGGTTAGGTCAGGACCTGGCACTATAGGAAAAGTTTGTCTTGTTTGTTTTCGTCCGCGAGTTTCCTAGTCGGAACCTACACCACAGCCTTGGCCACCTAAACTGTAGGCGCTCCAACACAGTTTAGTAGGTAGAACGGGTAGAACTTAGGAGTAACATGAAAACATAAACAAAGGATGGCAAATTTCTAAAAAATTATATTAATAAAGGATATTTTTGTCTGGCTACCTTTACATTTACCTTTGAGTTTTATGCCATGCTCTTGTCATCATAATGTGATTAATACAGTAATGCTCCTACCATTGAGGTGGTCCTAAACATGGTACTCATTGGAAGGGTTGTGGTATTAAAGTAAAAATTTACCAATTAAGGATAACCTAGATGATCAATACCAAGTTGAGCTTAAGTACTTTCTAAATACACTGGTAATTCTATAGGGTAGCTCCGTGCCTGTTTGTTCCTTGGGAACTTGCTTTTCCTGCACTTTTAGACCTCCTGGTAGTGGAGTTGGGCTTCCTTGTTGGCAGTCAAGTGTCATTTGCCCCCTACTTTAACTCAAAAGTATGGGGGAAGTGTGGGAACACGGGGTTGCAGGTGGGGAATTAGAATGTTGCGAAGTGAAAATGGTTACATTACGGGTGCACAAGAACAAGTGGGAGCCATGCACAGAAACGAGGGAGCGGCTGTGCGGGGAGCAACGGGGGCAGGAGGGAGGAATTGCCTCACGTACCCCAAATGCGGGGGTAACTGAGAAAACCACAAGGGTGGGGGTCGGGGTTGGGAAGGAACACTGCCAAGCAATGGAAATGGGGGCGAAAAACATGACCGTGAACAAACAAAACTCAACGCCGGTACCAGGACACCTAAAAGTGCAGAAAAAACAAGTTCCCAAGGCAAAAACAGGGGCAGGAAGGTACTCAACGCTGGCTGAAATCAGCAACCCGTAAAAAAATGTTGAGTTTCACGGGAAAATACCTTGAGGGGAAAAGAATCTGGGGGACTTACCTTAGGTACCGGGAGGGTAGAGGTCAGTCGCTGCCTTTAGGAATGCGTGGAACCTGGTGTTGGGTGCGGAGAAGTGAATTTTAAAGTAGGCTACAGCCAGGTTGCCTACAAAATTGTATTTCCTCCTGCCGTACCTGGGAGTGCTGGCTCTGAGTTCCTGCCACCTCCTCTCAATGGTGTTGGTGTGGGCATCGGTTTCGGGGTCGACAAAGTTGAGGAAGTGGTTGACCATCAGGTGGGTGTAGCCTTCGGCGCCGAGGGTATCGTAGGCCTTCCAAGAGTTAGAGATGACAGTAGTGCTGGGGAGGATAAAGTCCTTGATAATGGCCACTAAAGTTGCGGCACTCTTTTGATTGCCTGTCAGCCATGGAGAAGCTCCTGTATGGGTACCTTCACCAATGTCATTGGACAAGCTTAAGCTACCCTCCCTACCAGCTCTTGCCATAGAGCAGGGAAATAAGAGAGGACCTTGCTTGGTCTCAGGCAGTAGGAACCTCCTTGTGGGAATTCCCATGAACTACTGACCTCCAGAGATGCATCTGTTCTTGGATTCATTTTAAAAGGGGTGCAGCATGTACCTGGGAAATCAATTTGCTTCAGTCATGTGGACAGAGGACGAACCTCATCTTTATATCAACATTTTGAAAATGTGAGTGGTGCTGCAAGGCCTACAAGCATCCTGAGATCATGTGCATGTGATGGGTCACTCCATAAGTAGTGTTGATTAGTAACAACACAACCATAGTTTGGGGACAATTTGCCATGCTGTTGAGCTTCAAGCTGGACTCAGGAACACTCTGAGCAGGAGGAATGATTTGGCAGTTTAGCTCAGCTGCCAAGGACAGATAGTATGGGCAGAATGGTCCTTTCGTCCTCTTGTGGAGAGGCTTTTCAAGCTTTTATGAACATTGGTAATTGATCTCTTCATATGCCAGACCCTCGGGCATTCTTGGAGAATGCCTTCCAACACCCTTGGAACATTCTAAACTTTTACACCTCTTCCATTCAGTCTAATTCACTGAGTGATCAACCGAGCACTGATACTCCAGGTCTCAGAATGACACTTGTGACTCCTTGTAGACCTCATGCTTACTAGTTTCCCTGTCTGCCATCTTTCTTGGTCAAGAGAGCAGCCCTGTGGCCACACTCCTCTGCCAGCCACACATTCAGAGGTACCACCAGTCAGTACAGACCTTCAGCCTACATGGTTGGAGGTCATCAAGCTCCTCTTGCATGAGACTTTTATTGCAAGACTGCACAGATCTCAGGGTACCCCCAAAGATCCTTTACTTATGTGTAACCTAGAAAGAGGGCCATCTTGTGATTGGTTTTATAGACAGGCTTTCTGGTTGGATCAATTATTCAGTAGACCACAGACTTCCTTTCATGACTTCATCAAGACAGCCCACAAAGTCAGGGGCACTGGACTGTTTCTGGCATGCCAGAGGAATTTTGTGCTTTCACAGGTAATGAGGGCAGGTGTCTGGAATGCCAGACAACCTTTATCTAATTCTACCTGTGGGATGTCATCCACATATCTTGATACCCTCTTGCTTATTACCTGCAGTGGCTGCTAAAGAGCTGTGTATTCATTCAAGCTCCCTTTGGACAAAAAGCATGTTGTGTAAGGCTGAGTAAATGCTGGACTAGCCCAGATGCTGGCAAGCTACATAATTGAGCATCCTGTGTTGGAGCATCAGTTCAAAAGGTGCAACTCCATCCACTCTCCCTTCAAAAATTGAGGAGGCGGAATGGTAGAACTATCATCTAAACTCATCAGTCATATTTACCAAGTCTTAGCTGCCATCTGACTTTTATCACCCCTGCTTGAGGCTACAACCTATCATATTAATTTCCTTGGCTGCCTTTCTGTGTGTGTATGTGGTAGAGTGTCTGTGTGTCCCTCCCCTCCTCTTCACCCTCCCCTTCCCTTCACTTCTCCCCTCCCCCTTCACCTCTCCCCTTCCCTTCTCCTCCCCTAATGCAGGTGGTTCATAGTTATCACATGAGGTTAATTAAACACTTCATAAATTCTAAAGGTCAAGCAAGTTATATTTATAAGATGCCTTCACTACCCCAGCATCCTTTGAAGTCGTCTTCAGCTCCTGAAGCATTCCGGGAGAAGAGGGCTTCAAAGGATCCTGGAGTAGTGAAGATGTCTTATAAATATAACTTGCTAATTTTAGAATTTAATATATGAAGTGTTTAATTAACCTCATGTGGTAACTATGAACAACTTGCATTATGAGGATCACAGTAAATACTAATGTTATACAACTTCTATATTAATTACATCAGAACTATAACAAAAAACTAGCAAATGTGAGTGATAGCGAGCATCTGCTAGTATTTTCCTAAAGTGATAGTTCAGGGTCCTATTGACTTGACATCCCTCTGTAGTTGAGAGGCTACTTAAGGAGTGAGTTTCCTATATTAAAGGTGATGGTTTGTTTTCTTGTAGGGGCAAATCACAAATTTTTTATATACATTGCAGTATTTTTCTTGACCCTCTGGTGACCCGAAGACTCGAAACTGTGTCAATAAATTTTTTGCCATAAGTGCTCCGATGACATGATTCCTGCGTTATCCGTAGGTTATTTTCGGGGGAAATTCACCCAAAAAAATGAGTCATCCGAAGAACATGAGGACTGCGCCATTGAGTGGGCAGATCTCGGACCTACAAGAAAACGCAGTTTTCACTTTTTTCTAGCATTATTTATTACTGAGTAATTTACAAATTTCAGCGTATATATATATATATATATATATATATATGCTTTGAATGCCGTAGTTTGGCTGAATTTATGCATGCGTAGATCATTTTTTGTACGCCTGTTTGTGCATCTGTAAATAACTTCAATGTTCATGTATTATATATTATTCGAATGGCCATTCTTTGTAGTTTATCGTGCTGAACAGCAAAATGTAAAAATAACGTATCTATATAATAATCGTTGCCGTATATTTTCTTTTAAAAAAAAAGATTGTCCATAATCTAACAACAATTGCTCAATTTTATTCTAACAATACATATATCTATCTTTTATGCGTTTTATAGGAAATTTATTCAGCTTTCTAATGCCACCTTTATTTTTTTCTATCTTTATTCCTTACTGGATACGATACGAAACGTCAACATAAGTAGGTTGGAAAATCTGAAAATTTCACTCCATAAAAAATTTGTATTTTTTAATTGGTAACAGCTAATTAGCAAACACATTTATAGCAGAATGATTGCTTCCATGTGAAAGTTCAAACATTTCCACACAATTTACGTATAAAATAAACTCCCCAAACGTAATTATTATATTTTTCATGATTATTTAAAAAAATATCTACGATTTTTAAGGCAAAGATTTTCTGATTGCTTTAGGAAAACATTAAATCATTTGCCGACATGATAAAACAAACCAGAAGCATATATCAGTTATAGTTTGGACATATCAATTTTTACAAAGAGACCTTTCCGCTCGAGCCCTCCACGGCATAAGTTGTGTAACGGTTAGCGCTATAGGAACCCCCATAAGCACGAGAGGGTTAAGTGTACAAATCAAAGCCTTTTATCGTGATCTCACTTCCCCCACCCTACTAAGTCCCCTATGCCAAAGGAAAGAGAGCTTGGTGAAAGCAGGTGAGGGGGGGAGTCCCCTACTCACCCCCCTACCACCAGTTAAATACTGTATCATGTTACTAAGTTTCAGAGACCATTTCCAGTATGCACTGAGGATTACTCCTACACAAAAGCCTCTGGTTTGTATTCCTAGGTAAAATAAAAATTACTAAAAAATACGTGATACAATGTTTCAGTGTAAATGAATTGTAGAGTTTTATGACTTTTAGTTTTAAATTTGAATGAATATTACGTTCAGCCAAAATGATTATATGATATGTAGGTATATTTAGTATTATATGTCATTGATTTTATGCTGTTATCAAGCTTGTATGTATTACAGGAAATAATTATGACAGCGGGTGCAACGTAGTCGAGGAGGGTGTTAAGACCTCTACAAGATGTCCATGATTGCAGGTCACCGACAAAATAGTACTCATTCTACACGGAAAAAGGTTCAGGTTGGTGCTTTTTCCTTGTTAGTAATTATTCAATAAGAGTTTCTTCCCATGAAAATGTAAACCATTGCCTTTTATATAGCACTGTCCTTCAGTGTGAGCTGGAGCAGTTGTTGAACAAACAAGGGTATTAAGTATGGGGCTGAGTGAGGAAGAACCCCCATCATTTGCATTACCTCATTATTCACTTTTTCTTCGGCCAGCAAGAAGAGCAGATGTGCTTTGCTTACTGTCTTCTTGTCGTGTGGTTGTTGAGTTTTGATGAGTAACCTGCTACATCTGCTTTTGCTATTATTAATTTATTTGATTACTTTGTCTTCCCATTTTGTCCTAGTATGAAGAAAAACCTATCCCAACACCAGTTTAAGGAGTATGCTGGTTGGTCTTTCATGCAGTGGGAGAAGTGTGTTAAGATGAGGAAGAAGGATAAAAAGTACTCACTGTCTTCTTCAAGGAGAATACACCCCTGAATCCATCTGCTTCTTTTTTTTTTCACTCTTCCTTTCATATCCCCCTGCTTGCTAGTAGTACTGCCCCCTCCTCAATGGGACAGCACTTATCAAGCCGGGATAAAATTCTGGCCATGCTCTCTCCTCGGAGGATGATGTAGCCATTGGTAGTGATGCACCTTCAGAAGCTGTTTAGCCCTCCTAATCATCCGATAATGACATTTTAGGTACTAAGAAGACATCATGTCCAGAGTAGTTATGAAAGATCTGGATTACACTTCACATCTCTGGTAGTCAATCTCTTGCAGTGTTTCTGGACAACCTGGCAGAGGAGGAGGAGGAGCTGTCATGGACACCTTCCTCCAGTAGTATCTGCTGGTGCTGTGTATGCCACTGCTCCAGCCTCTTTGGCTGCTGCAAAGGTTGGGTATCCTCTTATTGCATTAGTCCTTTCAGTGGTAGATCCTCTGATTGGCACTTATCACTTTGGTTCTGGCCTCAACCTTCACTTTGGCAAGACTCAGGAAAGGAAGAGGAAGAAATGATCTTTGCTTCCTTCCTTTTTATAGTCTTTGTCATCAGCGAGTACGTATTCTTCCTCCTCCTTGTACTTGGACTCTCTTCGACCTCATAGATGGAAGATTTCAGAAAATTTGTTACTTTTGTGAATTTTAAGGTTTCATGAAGTTTATTTGTTCCTACACAAATACAAACCTTCGTTCTTTACATAGGATTTTGCTTGCGAGCTAAAATGGCCATTCAAACTAATTGACAAGGTAGCCAACTATGGACAGGCAGGAGGAAGCCCTGCCCACCTGTTGATCTGCACTTCACTTTGCTTACGGCCGCCATTGAGTCTAGACACCCTTTATGACTCTGCCCGACTTTTGCTGTTCAAACTTTTATGGATTAAACTTGAGTATTCTTAAAAGGATGGGTATTTTTCAAGTCCTACGCACATTTTGTATGTCACAGAAATACCTCTGCATTACTGTGGGAGGAAGGTCTTCCTTCAGGACTCTCAGGCACCTTCTCCTAAGGCAGGGCTGTCCAAGTTGTTTAGTCTGAGGGCCACTCTTCAAAAAACAAAAAGTCATGTAGGCCACCTGTGCATATGTACTACTGTATGTACAGTATGTAGTGGGGAAGGTATTCACTTCATGAAAACTGTCTGTTGTACTGCATGCTTTCACTTCTGTAGGAACAAGTTGCTTGATATGTAACTATGTTGGAGTTTACACTGATTGTGCTTAAATGTCAGCTATCTAGGAAATTCACAAGTGGTTTTTAAAATCACGGTTTAAAGTGAAAATTATGTTCCCCCGTAATTAAATACATTTATTCTAGTCTTCAAAACTGTATAACTTTCCACCTTATAATGGGTAGTATGATCGAGTCTTTATCTTAAAAGGCACATTGTAAAATTCTTGGACTTAGAATTTTACTTAGTTTATATAGGCATTCAGAAATTTTATGTGTTCACAAGACACTCCGAGCTTTTACTGTTACCTCTCCACACATCACACACTACCTGCCCTGATGCCTTTTTCCAACTGACTCTGCTTCCAGAGTCTTCGTATATGGCATTCATTCGATGCCAAAATTTGGTTTAATTTTCCCAAGTTTTATCCATATGGGTTTCCCATGAATGTCTCACATTTACTCATCTATACATTTTGTTCAACAGTTGTTATCGAGTTAATGTTATGGTGCGCAAGAGGTCACTGGATGAGGTCAAGATTTCAATTAGTTCTTTTGCTTAGTGCTGTATGAGATAAACACTTTCATTCGTAAGGGTGACAATTGGTCTAAATCAGCATCTGGGACCGCTTAGTTCGTTATCGCCCCTTTTCTGTGTTCCTCTCTGCCTTTATCAGTAATTTTGTATATGCCCTCGTGCATATTTAGTTTATTCGATTATAGACTCTATTCCATTATATACAGGCAATCCCCAGTTATTGGCGGGGGTTCTATTCTGATGGCGTGACAATAACCGATACATACATACCTAACAGAGGTGCCGATAACCAAAAATCGGCACTTTTTGGCGCTGATAACCCCCGAAAATTGCCAAAAAAGTGCCAAAATCGCTGATTTTCGGTTAGCGGCGATTTTCGGTTATCATCACACCCTCAGAAACGGAACCCCACCGAAACCGAACTGCCATGGTGGTCTGTATATATATATGTATATATATATATATAATATATATACACATAGTGCTCGAGTTACAATAATTAAACTTTTACGATGGGGTTAGCAATTAATATCGTTACGACAATATTTTGAAAATATGTATTTTTAAATTTCGCGGCGATTAGTAGAATACAGCGTTATAATCAGGCAGCATACGAAATATGCGATCGTTGGCCGAGAGGCTGGAATACAGTAAGGTACATTAATTCAATGAGCTGATCTCACTTGCTCGTTGTGTCGGAAGTTAAAATAGGGAAAATTCGCTTGCAATTTTTGTGGTTTGTAAATATAGGTAGTGCATGAGATTCGATAATTCGAGTTTAGGATGGAGTTAACAGTTAATACCGAACAACAATATTTAGAAAATATTTTTAAATTTCGCGCAGAGCACAGGCAACAGCTACAATCAGGCAAGAGAGACCAAATTACAATAGACCAACTTTTTTCCTCCATCTCTTTATTCCATCTTCTAGTTAAAAAGTAAAATTTAATGATAAAGTATTGTTAATAACCTTATACTCTTGAAAATGCATACAGCCATAAACAGCCTAACGAGAAACTGTTGTTTTGCTAATAACCAAATTGGATAACAACTGTTTTGCTTGTATTTCAACCATCGTAAGGTTAAACAATTAACATAGTTATGTTAAAAATGACGTTAAGTACTGATATATTTTTACGTTATACACTTATCGGCTTTGGAGAAAAGATCAGCGAAATAAACACTGCATGATCGATTCCCAAACCAAAACATTTGATCGCTATGATCGCAATTTATAATGCAAAAGCAATATGAGAATATATATAATTCGATACAGTGTAGTAAAGCATAACTTTTTAAAAGATCCATGGAAAAGATGCACATTCGTTATTTTGATGTTTGTATAATACGGTGTTAAGTGAAAATAGAATACAGTATAATGTAGGCTAGGCTACTGTATATGATATACCAAAGCTCAGGCAAGGCCTTGTTTGTTATTTAGTTTCTCTTTGTAATTACTTATCATGTCAATCTGCATTGAACCTGCAGAATTAAAGACACTAATAATTACTATACCATATATGTATAGAGTATATTGTGTGGTGTAAACTTCAGGCCATATATATGTATAGATGGTACTGATTACCTAGTGTAGGCCAGGCCATATTATTACGATTTTTTTCAACAAAACGATGGGTTTTTTGGAACCTAACCCCATCGTAAGTAGGGCAATACCTGTATATATATATATATATCGTCATGCCCTGTTTCCTTCCTGTCTATTAGGGCATGGCATCTAAGGTAACGTGTTCAAGGGGTGGCGTGTGGTAGTTAGTTAAGTAGGAACAAATGATTCTTTGAAACAGATTGATTAAATTCTAAAGAACTTAAGGTTAAGGGGAAAACGATTATTTGTTCCCGTTGCTGGTTTATTTCACACTTCTTGCCTTTTCTGCTTCCCTTCTCTTTGGAACTGTTTTTCTGCTCTCTCTTCTACTCTGCTTCTACTCCTCTCTGTTCTTCCTTATGTGTCCCATTTCCCTTGTGTCAACCATGACATCATATTCTGGGCAGGTACTGTGTTTTCAAAGCACCTCCTCCACTTGCTTTATTCCAACTCTTGGAGGTGTGTTTTAAGGAATTCCTGTTGCCTTGTAGGGTGTTGTTAAATCTTTGGCACTGAAGGCATCTGATTGGCCAAATCAACTAGGCCTGACCTGTGGGAGTGGCTTGTTTCCTTGGGCTTTGCGTAGTTAAAGGCAAGCGGATGAGAGGTGTCCTCCCATTCTGCTTCCCAGCTGTCCCCTCGGACCCTTCGGTTTTTAAAAAGATGCTAGTAGTCTTCTTTCTAGCGCCACGTTAGTACTTGTATATTCTTGAACCTGTGGTTGAACGACTTTGTTTTGACAGGAGGAGAGATTTATGTGAGTTTATGGTCCCATCTACAGACCCAATGGAAATAGGATATTTTATTTACCTTGAAAAAATATGTTTTCTCTGTTCTCTTGATACATACATACATATATATGTATATATGTATATGTATATATGTCTGTATATATATATAATGTATATATATATATATATGTATATGAAGACCTGTATATCACTCACCCTTATTGCCTTTGTACATAAGATCATTCTAATTCCAGTGGAAAAAAGAAGAGAAGGAAACGTGATCTTGGCACTTTATTCCTGATGAAAAGGGATAACTATAGAATAAGAATGTTAAAACAAGGCCAAAACGGAGCTTAGTTACTAGTACAGTGTTTTATATGATGATTTTTATTTTAATAAACTGCATTATTTGAAAATATGATGTAACACACAACAGACGCCAATGCAATTGTAGTTACTGCTTTTTTTAAGAATATTTCTTTTATTCAGGATAAGCGTTTATAAAATTTTTATGATATAAAAAGAGAATACTTTTATTTATTTTTACTTTCAACTTTTTGAAAAACAAACGGGACCACTTTGGTCCATGGGCATGGGGTTGGATGGTCTGTAATTAAGGTCTACAAAGAGTCTACATTGGTGTCAAAAATATACTCTTTTTGTGAGAGGTATTTTGAATGTATTCGGATATTGGCTTGTCGTGCTGAACTTCTAGCAGTTTTGGCTGTAGGACAACCTTCCTTCATGAGTTCAGTGGTGCTTAACTTCAAGATTTTTACCCTCTTTCCTAAACATAGAGTGAGCATCTGGGTTGCTGGTTTATGGCAGCAGTTCCTGTAGTACCAGGGATGTCTTGCTTGGAGTTGTCACCATTCTTTAATTCCTTTTAGAGGTGGGTTCTGAGGGCAATCTCGCCTCATCTCCCAACTTAGTCTCAAGAAGTTGTGTCTTCAGGTGAATGAAACTATGACAAGAAGATGGGAACTGAATAAGTTTTCCCCCAGGGATGCTGTCATGGTTGAATGCATCCAGTGAGGGGTAGGAAGCACATCTGGGCATCGCTCAGAATGGTTAGTCATACTTTTGAGCTGACAAGTAGATCCCTTCGACACCAGCTCTACTGTACAGTTGGAGACAGGTATCTGGGACATTGGTCCCAATTACCTGTTTGGCGAACTGAAGTTGTCTGAGATTTACCAGTTCTGACCTAACACCTAGCTACCATTTGGCACAACAAGTAGCTCTGGGGTTCTTTCTTCTCCATGCTTATTTCAGTTTAAGCATGGAGAAAGGATTCTTTCTGAAAGAGAACTTTGAGCCTTATATTTTTATTGCCATTTTGCCTTTTTTGTACATGATGTCAACACCAGGTTGATTTCTCCTGTGCCCCTTGCAAATCATTGGACTTCCCCATGTGTTGATGCCAAGTAATTTCCATCGGACCTGCTAGCTCTGTGGTTTGAGATCGTAAGAGATATTCCTCTCTAACCGTTAACTTCAGTTGGGGACTCTTGCCAGAGATACTACTGAGTTTGTAAATTGATTGCTGTAGTACTATCTTGAAGGAACTTGACACTGCAGGTTTGGATGTTGACAATTCTTTGGCTAGTAAACGGGAGTCAAGGAAGTAGTTTTTGAAAGCAGTTGATCTGCAGTGGTGGTGTGAGAGCTCATGATAGTAGGGGTATCACCCTATGCTTTTGCACTCAGTAGGAACTTTCAGGTATTATGTATGGAGAGGTGATCAGGTATGATCACCTGCATGGTGTTTTACCTGAAGAATGTTGCTCACTAGCCTTGGACACGCTTTTCAATGACCATGGGTGGCTGCTCAGCAGGTTGGTTAGCAAGTCCAGCTCCCTTTGGGACAGGTAGTTGTGTCTAGTGATCCATTTGTCAGGAGATCATTTAAGAGTGACTGGTTCTCATCCCTCTCTTTACTTCCTTCCTCTCCAGTAAATGGAGAGCCGTTGGACATATACAAGCTGGGTGGATGTGGATGCAGGTTAGCTATCTGACTGAGCACCAGTCTTTTATTGGCAATGAAGGATGCAAGATCCCCTCTACTCTTGGCAATGTGACACTTCAGTGTGGGTTCTTACAGCCTGATAAAGTAATGGAGTACAAACTCTTTACATAATGGTCCAGAAGTCTAGCATCTGATACATCCCAAAAGCACAGTACACTAGAGGTGCATGGTCCTTTCCTCTGCTCCTGATCGACTAGGAAGGTAACACCTCAGGTTGGGTGAACTTCCCAAAGAGTACCCAGACTCCTCCCATCAATAGGTAAATCTTCTGTGTAAAGAATGAAGGTTTGTGTTTGTATATAATAAATAGCAAATTTTAAAAAGTAATTTGTATTTTTCCAAAATACAAACATTAAGTTCTTCATATTTACAGCTGACCTCAAGCCACCCTCACTCTGGCACCTGGGCCATAAGGCAAAGTGGAGTGCAGACTGGACAGGTGGGCGTGGGCTTCTCCCTGCTTTTCAGAAGTTGACTACCTTTGTGAATAATTTTTGAATGGTTGTTCATAAAAAATCCTATGTAAAGAACTTCAGGTTTGTGTGTTAAGAAAAATGCTACAGTAATTACTTTTAAAATTTGCTATTTTGATATTTTATACATGAACTTACCTGTTGTTTACATATAGCTGTAATTCTCGATCTCGACAGAAAATTCAAAACTGGCGTCCCGCTAATATATGGTCAGGTGATACGACTACCCCGCCCTCACCAAGTACCTGGATCCATTTCCATCAACAACTAAGATGAGCAGATGCTGTGTTGTTTCCTGTTTTGAGATAGATTTCTTGAAGAAAGAATGGATTGGTAGTGGATGTTGGGACAGGAGTTCTGTTGAAAGATGAGGTTGTAATAGGGAAGATTCAAAGTGGCGGTGAATATGGACAGGTTTGTGGGAATGACTGACAGAGTCTAGTGAGGAAGAAGATGTAGTGGAGTTGGACAGAGTGTGAATGAATTGTTGACAGCGGAGGATGTTGAGAGATGCAGCAGAAGTGTTCCCGTGGTGAGTGAGATGAGGAGGTGTATTAGAGAGAGAGTACCTGGAAGAAGATGGCCTTTGTTGGAGAAACAAATGGATGTGGTTTGCTGAGAGATTTGTGCTGTGTGAAGGGGTGGTGTACCCGAAGAAGATAGGAGAGTTGATGTATGTTCCATTTGTGATGGTGGAGCAGTAGGGATGTGCATGTTAGTCACGCAGAAATACTAGTTGATCAAGTATGACAGAGCAGATGTTTTCCCATTGTAGGAAGATTTGTTACGGATGTTATCTGACAAGAATGTCAGAAGGGAAAGTATCAGAGAGTGTATGATGTTCTGCATAACTGGCTTTAAGTTTGTTTGACACAACTCCTTTAAGTCTGTTGTTTCTGCCCAACTGGCATATTCTACGCAACTGGCACAAGTTTGTTTGACACAACTGGTACAAGTTTGCTCTACACAACTGGCACAAGTTTGTTCTACGCAACTGGCTCAAGTTTGTTCTACGCAACTGGCACAAGTTTGTTTGGGCACCTTCAACAAGTTTGTTTGTGTAACTAGCACAGGTTGTTCATAGCTGGCCCAAGTTTGTTTGTGTAACTTCAACAAGTTTGTTCTACACAACTGGCACAAGGATTTGTTCATTGAGACTGGCACGGTTTGTTCGGCCTTAACTGGCTAAGTTTGTTCTCGCCCAACTGGTACAAATTAGTTTCTCACGCCTTTGGCACAAATTTGGTCTACGCAGCTGGCACAAGTTTGTTCTATGCAACTGACATAAATTGTTTGACACCCAACTGGCACAAGTCTGTTTGACTTAAATGGCACAAGTTTGTTCTGCGCAACTGCCACAAGTTTGTTCCATGCAACTGGCACAAGTTTCTTCTACGCAACTGCTTTCAAGTTTTCCCATTCTTCTTTGGTTTGTTTCTACATAACTGGCACAAGTTTGTTTGACTAACTGGCACATGTTTGTCCTACATCATAGCTGCAGTTTGTTCTCACCAACTGGCTCCAAGTTTGTTGACACAACTGGCACAAGTTTGTTCTATGCAACTGGCATAAGTTTGTTCTACATAACAGGCACAAGTTTTGTTTGACACAACTGGCACAAGTTTGCTCACGCTTCGCGCAAGTTGTTCTCGCGCTAGCTCAGGATTTGATTTCTCGCCAACTGACACAAGTTTGTTTGGCGTAGCGCTGGCACAAGTTTGTTTGTATGGCGCTGGCTGCATAAGTTTGTTCTACGCAACTGGCCCAAGTTTGTTTGACGCAACTGGCAGAAGTTTGTTCTACGCAACTGGCACAAGTTTGTTCCACGTAACGGGCACAAGTTTGTTCTACGCAACTGGCACAAGTTTGTTTGACACAACTGACACAAGTTTGTTCTACGCAACTGGCACAAGTTTGTTCTGCGCAGGTGGCACACGTTTGTTCGACGCAAGTGGCACAAGTTTGTTCGATGCAACTGGCACAAGTTTGTTTGACACAACTGGCACAAGTTTGTTCGGCCTGTTTGTCTGGGATTTGTTCGGCCCATGTAACAAGTTTGTTTAACGCCCAACTGGCACAGTTTATTGACCAGCAGCTGGATTTGTTTGACACAACTGGCACAAGTTTTTGACGCAACGTGCACAAGTTTGTTTGGTCACAACTGGCACAAGGTTGTTTGACACCAACTGGCTCTGGATGTTCTGAAACTGGCACAAGTTTGTTCTATGCAACTGGCAGAAGTTTGTTCTACATAACTTCTTTCAAGTTTGTTCTCTTATAACTGGCACAGTTTGTTCTCATAACTTCTTTCGTTCTTCGGCCCTTAACTGGCTAGGTTGTGAGCCCAACTGGCACAAGTTTGTTTGACACAACTGGCACAAGTTTGTTCTACGCAACTGGCACAAGTTTGTTCGACGAAACTGGCACAAGTTTGTTCGACGCAACTGGCACAAGTTTGTTCTACGCAACTGGCACAAGTTTGTTTGACAGAACTGGCACAGTTTGTTCTACGCAACGGGCACAAGCTTGTTCGATGCAACTGGCACAAGTTTGTTTGACACAACTGGCACAAGCTTGTTCGACACAACTGGCACAAGATTGTTCGATGCAAATGGCACAAGTTTGTTCGACGCAACTGGCACAAGTTTGTTTAACGCAACTGGCTGGTTTATTCGACCCAACTGGCTAGTTTCTTTTGACGCAGCTGGCACCGGTTGCAGCGCAACTGGCACAAGTTTGTTTGACGCAATTGGCACAAGGTTGTTTGGCGCTAGCTGGCTGGGTTTTCTCAGCTGGCACAAGTTTGTTCTACCTTTGACTAAGTTTGTTTGACGCAGATGGCACAAATTGTTCTCGCAACTGGCACAAGTTTCTTTGACGAAACTGGCACAGTTTCGTTCTACGCAACTTCAATGGTTTGTTTGACGCAACTGGCACAAGTTTGTTTGACAAAACTAACTCAAGTTTGTTCCTACCTGCTTCTTTCAAGTTTGTTCGACGGTTCAACTCAAGATTTGATTTCGACGCAACTGGCACAAGTTTGTTCTACCGCAAGCTTTAATTTTCAGGTACGTTTCTACGCAACTGGCACAAACTTGGTCTACCCAGCTGGCACAGGTTTGTTCATGCAACAACGCAATTCATTTTGGCCTTAATGGCACAAGTCTGTTTGACAAATGCTTCTGGTTGTTGCACGCAACTGCCACAAGTTTGTTCCACGCAACTGGCACAAGTTTGTTCGATGCAACTGGCACAAGTTTGTTCTACGCAACTGGCTCAAGTTTGTTTTACGCAACTAGCACAAGTTTGTTTGACACAACTGGCACATGTTTGTCCTACACATCTAGCACAAGTTTGTTCTACGCAACTGGCCCAAGTTTGTTTGACACAACTCGCACAAGTCTGTTTTATGCCAACTTGCATAAGTTTGCTGCCGCAGCTGCTTCAAGTTTGTTGAAACCACAGCTGGGTACAAGTTTACTCCTACCTGACTTGGCAAGTTTGTTCTGCAACTAATAGTTTGTTCTACGCAACTGGCATAAGTTTGTTTGACGCAACTGGCACCAAGTTTGTTTGGCGTGACAGCTGGATTTTGTTCTACGCAACTGGCCCAAGTTTGTTTGACACCCAACTGGCACAAGTTTGTTCTACACAACTTCTTTTAAGTTTGTTCTAAACAGGGCCTTGCTTTAAAGTTTGTTCGACGCAACTGGCACAAGTTTGTTCCACAACTGGTACAAATTTAATTTCTACATAACTGGCACAAAATTTGGTCTACGCAACTGGCACAAGTTTGTTCTATGCAACTGACATAAAATTTGTTTGAGCACCTTCTTCAAGTCTGTTTGACTTAAATGGCTCAGTTTGTTCCTGCACCCAACTGCCACAATTTGTTTCATGCAACTGCTTCAAGTTTGTTCTACGCAGCTAACACAGATTTTCTGACACAACTGGCACAAGTTTGTTCTACATAACTGGCACAAGTTTTGTTTGACTGTGGCACATGTTTATCTACACATACAACAGAGTTTGTTGTTCTACATAGCTGGCCCAAGTTTGTTTGACACAACTGGCACAAGTTTGTTCTATGCAACTGGCATAAGTTTGTTCTACGCAACAGGCACAAGTTTGTTTGACACAACTGGCACAAGTTTGCTCTACACATCTGGCACAAGTTTGTTCTACGCAACTGGCTCAAGTTTGTTCTACGCAACTGACACAAGTTTGTTTGACGCAACTGGCACAAGTTTGTTTGACGCAACTGGCACAAGTTTGTTCTACGCAACTGGCCCAAGTTTGTTTGACGCAACTGGCAGAAGTTTGTTCTACGCAACTGGAACAAGTTTGTTCCACGTGGGCTGGTTGTTCTCTGCCAGCTGGCACAAGTTTGTTTGACACAACTGACACAAGTTTGTTCTACGCGGGTGGCACAAGTTTGGTTCGACATAATTGCTAAGTTTGTTCGATGCGCTTCAGCACCAAGTTTGTTTGACACAACTGGCATAAGTTTGTTCGACGCAACTGTCACAAGTTTGTTTCGACATAGCTGTTTAAGTTTGTTTTTAACGCCAACTGGCACAAGTTTATTCCCAACTGGCACAGGATTTGTTTGACACAACCTGGCACAAGTTTTTGACACCAACGTGCACAAGTTTGTTTGATGCAACTGGCTAAGGTTGTTTGAGCCGCAATAACAGGTTGTTCTACAAACTGGCACAAGTTTGTTCTATGCAACTGGCACAAGTTTGTTCTACGCAACTGGCACAAGTTTGTTCTACGCAACTGGCACAAGTTTGTTCTACGCAACTGGCACAAGTTTGTTCTACGCAACTGGCACAAGTTTGTTCGACTGCTTCTTAAGTTTGACATTAACTGGCACGGTTTGTTTGACTGGCACAAGTTTGTTCTACGCAACTGGCACAAGTTTGTTCGACGAAACTGGCACAAGTTTGTTCGACGCAACTGGCACAAGTTTGTTCTACGCAACTGGCACAAGTTTGTTTGACAGAACTGGCACAGTTTGTTCTACGCAACGGGCACAAGCTTGTTCGATGCAGCTGGCACAAGTTTGTTTGTACGGCATGGCACAAGCGGCACAGAACACAACTGGCACAAGATTGTTCACATTCTGAATGCGCTCAATTTGTTCGACGCAACTGGCACAAGTTTGATTACTTTTAACTGGCACAAGTTTATTCGGCCTTTGGCAAAGTTTGTTTGACGCAACTGGCAAAAGTTTTTTTGACGCAACTGGCACAAGTTTGTTTGACGCAACTGGCACAAGGTTGTTTGACGCAACTGGCACAAGGTTGTTCTACTCAACTGGCACAAGTTTGTTCTATGCAACTGACACAAGTTTGTTTGACGCAGATGGCACAAGTTTGTTCTATGCAACTGGCACAAGTTTCTTTGACGAAACTGGCACAAGTTTGTTCAACGCAACTGGCCCAAGTTTGTTTGACGCAACTGGCACAAGTTTGTTTGAAAAAACTGGCACAAGTTTGTTCTACACAACTGGCACAAGTTTGTTCGGCGGACTGTCACAAGTTTGTTCAGCGCCTTTGGCAGAGGTTTGTTCTATAGCTTCCACCAGCTCAAGTTTGATTTCAACACCTGTTCTCTGCGTCTGTTCGACTGTAGCTAACAGGTTGTTCTACGCAACTGGCTCAGTTTGTTCCTTCGCAACAGGCACAAGTTTGTTTGACGCAACTGGCACATGTTTGTTTGACGCAACTGGCACAAGTTTCTTCTATGCAACTGGCCCAAGTTTGTTTGACGCAACTAGCACAAGTTTGTTCTACGCAACTGGCACAAGTTTGTTCTACGTAACTGGCACAAGTTTGTTCTACGCAACTGGCACAAGTTTGTTCGCAATAGCTTTGGTTGTTTGAAGCAACTGGCACAAGTTTGTTCTACGCAACTGGCAAAAGTTTGTTCTACGCAACTGGCACAAGTTTGTTCGACGCAAGTGGCACAAGTTTGTTCTATGCAACTGGCACAAGTTTGTTTGACAGAACTGGCACAGTTTGTTTTAAGCAACGGGCACAAGTTTATTCGATGCAACTGGCACAAGTTTGTTTGACGCAACTGGCACAAGCTTGTTCGACACAACTGGCACAAGATTGTTCGATGCAAATGGCACAAGTTTGTTCAACGCAACTGGCACAAGTTTATTCGACCCAACTGGCTAAAGTTTGTTTGACGCAACTGGCACAAGTTTTTTTGACGCAACTGGCTAGTTGTTTGACATAATTAACAAGTTTGTTGACACCTGACTGTTTGAGTTTTCTACTCAACTGTTTCAAGTTTGTTTCTATGCAACTGACACAAGTTTGTTTGGCCTTAGATGGCACAAATTTGTTCTCATAACTGGCACAAGTTTCTTTTGTGAAACACTGGCACAAGTTTGTTCAGCGCCTTTGGCCTGGCAGTTTGTTTGTTTTCAAGCTGGCACAAGTTTTGTTTGACCATGGCACAAGTTTGTTCCTACACAACTGGCACAAGTTTGTTCGACGAGACTGGCACAAGTTTGTTCAGCTGGCTGCACAAGTTTGTTCTGTAGCGGTACAATTTGTTCTACGCAACTGGCTTTTTCAAATTGGTCTTGCAACTATTTCAGTTTGTTCATCTGTAATAAATTGTTTGACATATTCTTTCAAGTCTGTTTGACTTAAATGGCACAAGTTTGTTCTGCGCAACTGCCACAAGTTTTATTTCCACCTGTGGCACAAGTTGTTCGATGCAACTGCTTTAGTTTGTTGTTCTACGCAACTGGCTCAAGTTTGTTTTACGCAACTGGCACAAGTTTGTTTGACACAACTGGCACAAGTTTGTTCTACGCAACTGGCACAAGTTTGTTCGACGAAACTGGCACAAGTTTGTTCGACGCAACTGGCACTAGTTTGTTCGACGCAACTGGTACAAGTTTGTTCTACGCAACTGGCAGAAGTTTCTTCTATGCAACTGGCACAAGTTTGTTCTACGGAACTGGCACATGTTTGTCCTACACATCTAGCACAAGTTTTTTCTACGCAACTGGCCCAAGTTTGTTTGACACAACTCGCACAAGTCTGTTTTACGCAACTGGCATAAGTTTGTTCTACGCAACTGGCACAAGTTTGTTTGACACAACTGGTACAAGTTTGCTCTACACAACTGGCACAAGTTTGTTCTGCGCAATTGGCTCAAGTTTTTTCTACGCAACTGGCACAAGTTTGTTTGACGCAACTGGCACAAGTTTGTTTGACGCAACTGGCACAAGTTTGTTCTACGCAACTGGCCCAAGTTTGTTTGACCCATAACTGGCGAAGTTTGTTCTATTTGGCACAAGTTTGTTTGACGCCAGTGACCTGAGTTTCGATTTCCACCAGCTGGCACCAAGATTGTTCTGTGTACCTTTGGCACAAGTTTGTTCTATGGAACTGTCACAAGTTTGTTCTACGCAACTGGCAAAGTTTGTTCTCTTGGTGGCACAAGTTTGTTCTATGCAACTGGCACAAGTTTGTTCTATGCAACTGGCACAAGTTTGTTCTGCAACTGGCACAAGTTTGTTCGATGCAACTGGCACAAGTTTGTTTGATGCAACTGGCACAAGTTTGTTCGACGCAACTGGCACAAGTTTGTTCGACGCAACTGGCACAAGTTTGTTTAACGCAACTGGCACAAGTTTATTCGACCCAACTGGCACAAGTTTGTTTGACAGAACTGGCACAAGTTTTTTTGACGCAATGTGCACAAGTTTGTTTCACGCAACTGGCACAAGGTTGTTCTAAAACTGGCAAGAAGTTTATTATACAACTGGCACAAAGTTTGTTCTACGCAACTGGCACAAGTTTGTTTGACGTAACTGGCATAGGATTTGTTTCTGCGCAACTGGCACAAGTTTCTTTGACAACTTCTTTATGTTTGTTCGGCGCCCAACTGGCACAAGTTTGTTTAGCGCAACTGGCACAAGTTTTGTTTGACACAACTGGCTGCAGTTTGTTCTACGCAACTGGCACAAGTTTGTTCGACGAAACTGGCTCGGTTTTGTTTCGACGCAACTGGCACTGGATTTGGTCGACGCAACTAATTTTCAGTTTGTTTCTACGCAACTGGCAGAAGTTTCTTCTATCACAGCAACTTAAGTTTGTTCTATGGAACTGGCACAAGTTTGTTCTAAAGCAACTGGCACAAGTTTTTCTGACACAACTGGCACAAGTTTGTTCTACATAACTGGCACAAGTTAGTTTGACACAACTGGCACATGTTTGTCTAACGCATCTGGCACAAGTTTGTTCTACGCAACTGGCCCAAGTTTGTTTGACACAACTGGCACAAGTTTGTTCTATGCAACTGGCATAAGTTTGTTCTACGCAACTCGCACAAGTTTGTTTGACACAACTGGCACAAGTTTGCTCTACACAACTGGCACAAGTTTGTTCTACGCAACTGGCTCAAGTTTGTTCTACGCAACTGACACAAGTTTGTTTGACGCAACTGGCACAAGTTTGTTTGACGCAACTGGCACAAGTTTGTTCTACGCAACTGGCCCAAGTTTGTTTGACGCAACTGGCAGAAGTTTGTTCTACGCAACTGGCACAAGTTTGTTTGACACAACTGACACAAGTTTGTTCTACGCAACTGGCACAAGTTTGTTCTGCGCAGGTGGCACAAGTTTGTTCGGCGCAAGTGGCACAAGTTTGTTCGATGCAACTGGCACAAGTTTGTTTGACACAACTGGCACAAGTTTGTTCGACGCAACTGTCACAAGTTTGTTCGGCGCAACTGGCACAAGTTTGTTACCGCAACTGGCACAAGTTTGTTCGACCCAACTGGCACAAGTTTGTTTGACACAACTGGCACAAGTTTTTTTGACGCAACGTGCACAAGTTTGTTTGACGCAACTGGCACAGGGTTGTTTGACGCAACTGGCACAAGGTTGTTCTACAAAACTGGCACAAGTTTGTTCTATGCAACTGGCACAAGTTTGTTCTACGCAACTGGCACAAGTTTGTTCTACGCAACTGGCACAAGTTTGTTCTACGCAACTGGCAAAAGTTTGTTCTACGCAACTGGCACAAGTTTGTTCAACGCAACTGGCACAAGTTTGTTCTATGCAACTGGCACAAGTTTGTTTGACACAACTGGCACAAGTTTGTTCTACGCAACTGGCACAAGTTTGTTCGACAAACTGGCACAAGTTTGTTCGACGCAACTGGCACAAGTTTGTTCGACGCAACTGGCACAAGTTTGTTCTGCGCAACTGGCACAAGTTTGTTCTACGCAACTGGCACAAGTTTGTTCTACGCAACTGGCACAAGTTTGTTCTACGTAACTGGCACAAGTTTGTCTGACACAACTGGCTGCAAGTTTGTTCTGCGTAACTGGCACAAGTGTTCTATGCAACTGGCACAAGTTTGTTCGATGGAACTGGCACAAGTTTGTTTGACGCAACCGGCACAAGTTTGTTTGACACAACTGGCACAAGTTTGTTCTACGCAACTGGCACAAATTTGTTCTATGCAACTGGCACAAGTTTGTCGACGCAACTGGCACAAGTGTGTTCGACACCTTCTTCAGTTTGTTAGATGCAACTGGCACAAGTTTGTTCTACCTGTGCTTTCAGTTTGTTTCTATGCAACTGGCATAAATTTGTTTTAACTCTCTTACCATTATTTAACCTATAGCACAAGGTTGTTTGACGCAACTGGCACAAGGTTGCTCTACACAACTGGCACAAGTTTGTTCTATGCAACTGGCACAAGTTTGTTTGACGCAACTGGCACAAGTTTGTTCACAACTGGCACAAGTTTGTTCTGACGCAACTGGCACAAGTTTGTTCTAGGCAACTGGCACAAGTTTGTTCTACGCAACTGGCACAAGTTTGTTCGACGCAACTGGCCCAAGTTTGTTTGACGCAACTGGCACAAGTTTGTTTGACACAACTGGCACAAGTTTGTTCTACGCAACTGGCACAAGTTTGTTCGACGAAACTGGCACAAGTTTGTTCGACGCAACTGGCACAAGTTTGATCGACGCAACTGGTACAAGTTTGTTCTACGCAACTGGCAGAAGTTTCTTCTATGCAACTGGCACAAGTTTGTTCTATGGAACTGGCACAAGTTTGTTCTAAGCAACTGGCACAAGTTTTTCTGACACAACTGGCACAAGTTTGTTCTACATAACTGGCACAAGTTTGTTTGACACAACTTCTTTGTATGTTTGTCTTACGCATCTGGCACAAGTTTGTTCTACGCAACTGGCCCAAGTTTGTTTGACACAACTGGCACAAGTTTGTTCTATGCAACTGGCATAAGTTTGTTCTACGCAACTGGCACAAGTTTGTTTGACACAACTGGCACAAGTTTGCTCTACACAACTGGCACAAGTTTGTTCTACGCAACTGGCTCAAGTTTGTTCTACGCAACTGACACAAGTTTGTTTGACGCAACTGGCACAAGTTTGTTTGACGCAACTGGCACAAGTTTGTTCATAACTGGCCCAAGTTTGTTTGACGCAACTGGCAGAAGTTTGTTCACCGCAACTGGCACAAGTTTATTCCACGTAACGGGCACAAGTTTGTTCTACGCAACTGGCACAAGTTTGTTTGACACAACTGACACAAGTTTGTTCTACGCAACTGGCACAAGTTTGTTCTGCAGGTGGCACAAAGTTTGTTGGCGCAAGTGGCACAAGTTTGTTCGATGCAACTGGCACAAGTTTGTTTGACACAACTGGCACAAGTTTGTTCGACGCAACTGTCACAAGTTTGTTCGGCGCAACTGGCACAAGTTTGTTACCGCAACTGGCACAAGTTTATTCGACCCAACTGGCTGTTGGCGTTTGACACAACTGGCACAAGTTTTTTTGACGCAACTGGCACAGGGTTGTTTGACGCAACTGGCACAAGGTTGTTCTACAAAACTGGCACAAGTTTGTTCTATGCAACTGGCACAAGTTTGTTCTACGCAACTGGCACAAGGTTGTTCTACGCAACTGGCACAAGTTTGTTCTACGCAACTGGCACAAGTTTGTTCTACGCAACTGGCACAAGTTTGTTCTACGCAACTGGCACAAGTTTGTTCGACACAACTGGCACAAGTTTGTTTGACACAACTGGCACAAGTTTGTTCTACGCAACTGGCACAAGTTTGTTCGACGCAACTGGCACAAGTTTGTTCGACGCAACTGGCACAAGTTTGTTCTACGCAACTGGCACAAGTTTGTTCTACGCAACTGGCACAAGTTTGTTCTAAGGAACTGGCACAAGTTTGTTCTACACAACTGGCACAAGTTTGTCTGAGCATAGTGGCTGGTTGTCTGTTTGGTAACAAGTTTGTTCTACGTAACTGGCACAAGATTGTTCTATGCAACTGGCACAAGTTTGTTCGATGCAACTGGCACAAGTTTGTTTGACGCAACTGGCACAAGTTTGTTCTACATAACTGGCACAAGTTTGTTCTATGCAACTGGCACAAGTTTGTTTTGACGCAACTGGCACAAGTTTGTTCTACAAAACTGGCTGCAAGGTTGTTTGGCTTGCCAACTGGCACAAGGTTGCTTCTGCAGCTGGCGCTGCGGGTTGTTCTATGCAACTGGCACAAGTTTGTTTGACGCAACTGGCTCAAGTTTGTTCTACACAACTGGTACAAGTTTGTTCGACGCAACTGGCACAAGTTTGTTCGACGCAACTGGCACAAGTTTGTTCTACGCAACTGGCACAAGTTTGTTCTACGCAACTGGCACAAGTTTGTTTGACGTAACTGGCACAAGTTTGTTCATCGCAACTGGGAGAGGTTTGTTCTGCGCAACTGGCCCAAGTTTGTTCTACGCAACTGGCACGAGTTTGTTCTACGCAACTGGCACACGTTTGTTCTATGGAACTGGCAAAAGTTTGTTCTACGCAACTGGCCCATGTTTGTTCTTCGCAACTGGCACGAGTTTGTTCTATGCAACTGGCACAAGTTTGTTCGACGTAACTGGCACAAGTTTGTTCTATGCAACTGGCACAAATTTGTTCTACGCAACTGGCACAAGTTTGTTCTACGCAACTGGCACAAGTTTGTTCTACGCAACTTGCACAAGTTTGTTCTACACAACTGGCACAAGTTTGTTTGACGCAACTGGCCACAAGTTTGTTTGACGCAACTGGCAAAAGTTTGTTTGAAACAACTGGCACAAGTTTGTTCTACGCAACTGTCACAAGTTTGTCCAACGCACCTGGCACAAGTTTGTTCGATGCAACTGGCACAAGTTTGTTCGACGCAACTGCACAAGTTTGTTCTACTCAACTGGAAATGTTTGTTCTCGTAGCACAGCTGCATTTGTTCTACGCAACTGGCACAAGTTTCTTCAACGCAACTGGCACAAGTATGTTCGACGCAACTGGCACAAGTTTGTTCTACGCAACTGTCTCAAGTTTGTTCTATGCAACTGGCACAAGTTTGTTTGACGCAACTGGCACAAGTTAGTTTGACGCAACTGGCACAAGTTTGTTCTATGCAACTGGCACAAGTTTGTTTGACGCAACTAGCACAAGGTTGTTCTACGCAACTGGCACAAGTTTGTTCTGGCAACTGGCACAAGTTTGTTTCGACGCAACTGGCACAAGTTTGTTCTACGCAACTGGCACAAGTTTGTTTTTGACACAAATGAAAAGTTTATTCTACGTAACTGGCACAAGTTTGTTTGACGCAACTGGCACAAGTTTGTTCGATTGGTTTGTAAGTTTGTTCGACGCAACTGGCACAAGTTTGTTCTACGCAACTGGCACAAGTTTGTTCTACACAACTGGCACAAGTTTGTTTGACGCAATTGGCACAAGTTTGTTCTTCACAACTGGCACAAGTTTGTTCTATGCAACTGGCCCAAGTTTGTTCTACGCAACTTCTTTTAAGTTTGTTCGGCGCCAACTACTTTTAAAGTTTGTTCTACATAGCTGGCACAGGATTTGTTCTGCAACTGGCTGCGTTTTGTTTGACGCAGTGCTTCGTTTGTTTCTTTCGCAACTGCTTTTAAGTTTGTTCTATGCAACTGGCCATGTTTGTTCTCGCCCAACTGGCACAAGTTTGTTCATAACTTGCTGGGTTGATTCTACGCAACTGGCACAAGTTTGTTTGACTTCTTTATTTATAAGTTTGACGCAACTGGCAAAAGTTTGTTTGAAACAACTGGCACAAGTTTGTTCTACTCAACTGTCACAAGTTTGTCCAACGTACCTGGCACAAGTTTGTTCGATGCAACTGGCACAAGTTTGTTCGACGCAACTGGCACAAGTTTATTCTACGCAACTGGAAAATGTTTGTTCTACGCAACTGGCACAAGTTTGTTCTACGCAGCTACCTGGATTCATTCTGTAACTGGCACAAGTTTCTTCAGCGCAACTGGCACAAGTATATTCGACGCAACTGGCACAAGTTTGTTTCTACACAACTGTCTCTCCAAGTTTGTTCTGGCATGCAGCTGGCACAAGTTTGTTTGACGCAACTGGCACAAGTTTGTTTGGCGTTAACTAACAAGTTTGTTCTATCTACCTTTGTAAGTTTGTTTGACGCAACTAGCACAAGTTTGTTTGACACAAATGGCAAAAGTTTATTCTACGTAACTGGCACAAGTTTGTTTGACGCAACTGGCACAAGTTTGTTCGATGGAACTGGCACAAGTTTGTTCGACGCAACTGGCACAAGTTTGTTCTCTGCACTTGTAACTGGCTGGTTGTTCACCTTCTTTGAGTTTGTTTGACACCAATTGGCACAGTTTGTTCTTCATAGCTGGCACAAGTTTGTTCTATGCAACTGGCCCATGTTTTTATTCATAACTGGCACAAGTTTGTTCTATGCAACTGGCAGAAGTTTGTTTGACGCAACTCGCACATGTTTGTTCTATGCAACTGACACAAGTTTGTTCTACGCAACTGGCACAAGTTTGTTTAACACAACTGGCACAAGTTTGTTCTACGCAACTGTCTCAAGTTTGTTCTATGCAACTGGCACAAGTTTGTTTGACGCAACTGGCAGTTAGTTGACGCAATGAACAAGTTTTGTTCTATGCAACTGGCCCAAGTTTGTTTGACACCCAACTAACTAAGGTTGTTCTACACCAACAGCTGAAGTTTGTTCTGCAGTAACTGGCGCTGGGATTTGTTCTACGCAACTGGCACAAGTTTGTTCTACGCAACTGGCACAAGTTTGTTTGACACAAATGGCAAAAGTTTATTCTACGTAACTGGCACAAGTTTGTTTGACGCAACTGGCACAAGTTTGTTCGATGGAACTGGCACAAGTTTGTTCGACGCAACTGGCACAAGTTTGTTCTACGCAACTGGCACAAGTTTGTTCTACGCAACTGGCACAGGTTTGTTTGACGCAATTGGCACAAGTTTGTTCTTCGCAACTGGCACAAGTTTGTTCTATGCAACTGGCACAAGTTTGTTCTACGCAACTGGCACAAGTTTGTTCTACGCAACTGGCACAAGTTTGTTCTACGTAACTGGTACAAGTTTGTTCTACGCAACTGGCACAAGTTTGTTCTACGCAACCGGCACAAGTTTGTTTGAAGCAACTGGCACAAGTTTGTTCTACGCAACTGGCACAAGTTTGTTCGACGCAAGTGGCACAAGTTTGTTCTATGCAACTGGCACAAGTTTGTTTGACAGAACTGGCACAGTTTGTTCTACGCAACGGGCACAAGTTTATTCGATGCAACTGGCACAAGTTTGTTTGACGCAACTGGCACAAGCTTGTTCGACACAACTGGCACAAGATTGTTCGATGCAAATGGCACAAGTTTGTTCGACGCAACTGGCACAAGTTTGTTTAACGCAACTGGCACAAGTTTATTCGACCCAACTGGCTAAAGTTTCTTTGACGCAACTGGCACAAGTTTTTTTGACGCAACTGGCACAAGTTTGTTTGACGCAATTGGCACAAGGTTGTTTGACGCAACTGGCACAAGGTTTTTCTACTCAACTGGCACAAGTTTGTTCTATGCAACTGACACAAGTTTGTTTGACGCAGATGGCACAAGTTTGTTCTACGCAACTGGCACAAGTTTCTTTTGATTGAAACTGTTTCAAGTTCTGAAGCAACTGGTAAGTTTGTTTGACATAGCTAACAAGTTTGTTGACAAAACTGGCACAAGTTTGTTCTACACAACTGGCACAAGTTTGTTCGACAGAGACTGGCACAGTTGTTCGACTGCTTCTTTAAGTTTGTTCACGACTGGTACAAATTTGTTCTACGCAACTGGCACAAATTTGGTCTACACTAACTAACAGTTGTTCTATGTAACTGGCATACCGTTGTTTGACACCAACTGGCACAAGTCTGTTTGACTTAAATGCTACAAGTTTGTTCATGCAACTGCAAGTTTGTTCCACGCAACTGGCTAAGTTTGTTCGATGCAACTGGCACAAGTTTGTTCTACGCAACTGGCTCAGAGTTTGTTTTGCATAGCACAATTGTTTGACACAACTGGCACATGTTTGTCTACACATCTGCTTTAAGTTTGTTCACGCAACTGGCCCAAGTTTGTTTGGCCTGGCACTCACTAAGTCTGTTTACACCAACTGGCATAAGTTTGATCTCATAACTGGCACAAGTTTGTTTGACACAACTGAGTGTTTATCTGTGCATAAGTTTGTTTCTGCATATGGTGGCTCAGTTTTTCTGCCAACTGGCACGAAGTTTGTTTGACACCCAACTGGCACAAGTTTGTTTGACGCAACTATTTAAGTTTGTTCTACATAACTGGCCAAGTTTGTTTGACGCAATGTGAGTTTTGTTCTATAACTGGCTTTCAAGTTTGTTTTCGCCAGTGTAGGTTTATTTCTACATAACTGGCACAAGTTTGTTCATGCAACTTCGCTAGGATTTATTCGACGTAGCTTTGGCACAAGTTTGTTTCTCGCCAACTACAACAAAAGTTTGTTCTGCGCAGATTGGCTGCATTGTTCGACACCAAGTAAGTTTGTTCTATCACGGCTAACAGAAGTTTGTTCTATGCAACTGGCTCCAAGTTTGTTCTGTCCCAACTGGCACAAGTTTGTTCTGTGCAACTGGCACAAGTTTGTTCTATGCAACTGGCACAAGTTTGTTCTATGCAACTGGCACAAGTTTGTTCTATGCAACTGGCACAAAGTTGTTCAATCAACTGGCACAAATTTGTTTGACGCAACTGGCACAAGTTTGTTCGACGCAGCTGGCACAAGTTTGGTTAAACCAACTGGCCTGGTTGCTGCTTCAGCTGGCACAGGTTTATTCGACCCAACTGGCAAAAAAGTTTGTTTGACACAACTGGCACAAGTTTTTTTGACGCAACGTGCACAGTTTGTTTCTTTGCTCTTTGAACCATTTGACATAACTTCTTTCAGGTTGATTTTCTACTACAAAGCTGGCTAAATTTGTTCTATGCAATTAACAAGTTTGTTCTTAACTAACTGCAGTTTGTTTGTATAGTGGCATAAGTTTGTTCTCGCAACTGGCACAAGTTCTTTTAGCAACTAACAGTTTGTTTGTTATAACTATTAAGTTTGTTTGACCTGCTTTAACAGTTTGTTTATTAGCTAACAGATTTCGTTCTACGCAGCTGGCACAAGTTTGTTAAGATGTTGCTTTGTTTTTCGACACTAACTAACACTAGTTTATTCTGACGTAACTGGTACAAATTTGTTTCTACGCAGCTGTTTCAAGTTTGTTCTACACAACTGCTTTCAGTTGTTCATCTGGAACTGGCACAAGTTTGTTCTGCAACTGGCACAAGTTTGTCTGACACAACTTGCACAAGTTCTACATAACTGGCACAAGTTTGTTTGACACAACTTGGCACACATGTTGTCCTACATCTAGCTGTAGTTGTTCTACTGTATGGCCCAGAAGAGTTTGTTTGACACAACTGTTTGTAAGTTTGGTCTATGCAACTGGCATAAGTTTGATCACATAACTAGCACAAGTTGTTTGTTTAACTAGCACAAGTTTGCTCTACACAGCTTTGCCACAAGTTTGTTCTACACTAACACTCCAAGTTGTTCCTCATAACTGACACAAGTTTGTTGATATAATAGCTGCGGTGTTTAACATATTCTTTCAAGTTGTTCTCTGCAACATTTCAAGTCATGTTGACGCAACTGGCAGAAGTTTGTTTGACGCAACTGGCACAATGTTGTTCCACGTAACGGGCACAAGTTTGTTCTACACAACTGGCACAAGTTTGTTTGACACAACTGACACAAGTTTGTTCTACGCAACTGGCACAAGTTTGTTCTGCGCAGGTGGCACAAGTTTGTTCGACGCAAATTAGTACCAAGTTTGTTCGATGCAACTATAACAAGTTTTGTTTGACGCAGCAGCTGGTTGTTTCGGCGCAGCTGTCACAAGTTTGTTCGGCGCAACTGGCACAGTTTGTTTAACGCAACTGGCACAGTTTATTCGACCCAACTGGCACAAGGTTGTTTGTTACAGCTGGCACGAAGTTTTTGGCGCAACGATGCAAGTTTGTTTGACGCAACTGGCACAGGTTGTTTGACGCGCTGCCACAAGGTTGTTCTTCAAAAACTGGCACAAACTGTTCTATGCTACTGGCACAAGTTTGTTCGCAGCTGGCACAAGTTTGTTCTACGCAACTGGCACAAGTTTGTTCTGCAACTGGCACAAGTTTTGTTCTACGCAACTGCGCACAGTTTGTTCGACGCAACGGCCCAAGTTTGTTTTTGACCAACTGGCACAAGTTTGTTTTGTTACAACTGGCAAGTTTGTTCTACGCAACTGGCTGGTTGTTCATTGAAACTGGCACAAGTTTGTTCAGCTGCAACTGGCTGGGATTTGTTCGACGCAACTGGCACAAATTTGTTCTACGCAACTGGCACAAGTTTGTTCTATGCAACTGGCACAAGTTTGTTCTAAGGAACTGGCACAAGTTTGTTCTACACAACTGGCACAAGTTTGTCTGAAACAGCTGGCACAAGTTTGTTCTACGTAACTGGCACAAGAATGTTCTATGCAACTGGCACAAGTTTGTTCGATGCAACTGGCAAAAGTTTGTTTTATGCAACTGGCACAAGTTTGTTTGACACAACTGGAACAAGATTGTTCTACGCAACTGGCACAAGTTTGTTCGACGCAATTGGCACAAGTTTGTCCGACGCAACTGGCACAAGTGTGTTCGACGCAACTGGCACAAGTTTGTTAGATGCAACTGGAACAAGTTTGTTCTACGCAACTGGCACAAGTTTGTTCTATGCAACTGGCATAAGTTTGTTTGACGCAACTGGCACAAGTTTGTTTGACGCAACTGGCACAAGGTTGTTTGACGCAACTGGCACAAGGTTGCTCTACACAACTGGCACAAGTTTGTTCTATGCAACTGGCACAAGTTTGTTTGACGCAACTGGCTCAAGTTTGTTCTACACAACTGGTACAAGTTTGTTCGACGCAACTGGCACAAGTTTGTTCGACGCAACTGGCACAAGTTTGTTCGACGCAACTGGCACAAGTTTGTTCTACGCAACTGGCACAAGTTTGTTCTACGCAACTGGCACAAGTTTGTTTGACGTAACTGGCACAAGTTTGTTCATCGCAACTGGGACAAGTTTGTTCTACGCAACTGGCCCAAGTTTGTTCTACGCAACTGGCACGAGTTTGTTCTATGGAACTGGCAAAAGTTTGTTCTACGCAACTGGCCCATGTTTGTTCTTCGCAACTGGCACGAGTTTGTTCTATGCAACTGGCACAAGTTTGTTCGACGTAACTGGCACAAGTTTGTTTCTATAACTTCTTTCAAATTTGATTTCTACGCAACTGGCACAAGTTTGTTCTACGCAACTGGCACAAGTTTGTTCTACGCAACTGGCACAAGTTTGTTCTACGCAACTGGCACAAGTTTGTTTGACGCAACTGGCCCAAGTTTGTTTGACACAACTGGCAAAAGTTTGTTTGAAACAACTGGCACAAGTTTGTTCTACGCAACTGTCACAAGTTTGTCCAACGCACCTGGCACAAGTTTGTTCGATGCAACTGGCACAAGTTTGTTCGATGCAACTGGCACAAGTTTGTTCTACTCAACTGGAAAATGTTTGTTCTACACAACTGGCACAAGTTTGTTCTACGCAACTGTCTCAAGTTTGTTCTATGCAACTGGCACAAGTTTGTTTGACGCAACTGGCACAAGTTTGTTTGACGCAACTGGCACAAGTTTGTTCTATGCAACTGGCCCAAGTTTGTTTGACGCAACTAGCACAAGGTTGTTCTACGCTACTGGCACAAGTTTGTTCTACGTAACTGGCACAAGTTTGTTCTACGCAACTGGAACAAGTTTGTTCTACGCAACTGGCACAAGTTTGTTTGACACAAATGGCAAAAGTTTATTCTACGTAACTGGCACAAGTTTGTTCTACGCAACTGGCACAAGTTTCGATGGAACTGGCACAAGTTTGTTCGACGCAACTCACTTACAGTTGTTCTATGCATCTGGCACAAGTTTGTTCGACGCAACTCGCACAAGTTTGTTCTATGCAACTGGCCCATGTTTGTTCTACGCAACTGGCACAAGTTTGTTCTATGCAACTAGCAGAAGTTTGTTTGACGCAACTCGCACAAGTTTGTTTGACGCAACTGGCACAAGTTTGTTCTACGCAACTGGCACAAGTTTGTTCAACGCAACTGTCACAAGTCTGTTCGACGCAACTGGCACAAGTTTGTTCTACGCAACTGGCTCAAGTTTGTTCTACGCAACTGGCACAAGTTTGTTTGACGCAACTGGAACAAGTTTGTTTGACGCAACTGGCATAAGTTTGTTCTATGTGGCCCAATTTGTTTTGAGCAACTAGCACAAGTTTGTTCTACACAACTGGCACAAGTTTGTTCTACGTAACTGGCACAAGTTTGTTCTACGCAACTGACACAAGTTTGTTCTACGCAACCGGCACAAGTTTGTTTGACATAAGTGGCACAAGTTTGTTCTACGCAACTGGCAAAAGTTTGTTCTACGCAACTGGCACAAGTTTGTTCGACGCAAGTGGCACAAGTTTGTTCGACGCAACTGGCACAAGTTTGTTTGACACAACTGGCACAGTTTGTTCTACGCAACTGGCACAAGTTTGCTCGATGCAACTGGCACAAGTTTGTTTGACACAACTGGCACAAGCTTGTTCGACACAACTGGCACAAGTTTGTTCGATGCAAATGGCACAAGTTTGTTCGACGCAACTGGCACAAGTTTGTTTAACGCAACTGGCACAAGTTTATTCTGTTAACTAGTAGCTGTTTGACGCAACTGGCACAAGTTTTTGACACATCTGACACAAGTTTGTTTGACTTAACTGGCACAAAGTTGTTTGACGCAACTATACCAAAGGTTCATTTTCTCTACCTGATAGCTGGTTGTTCTATGCAACTGACACAAGTTTGTTTGACGCAACTGGCACAAGTTTGTTCTACGCAACTGGCACAAGTTTCTTTGACGAAACTGGCACAAGTTTGTTCGACGCAACTGGCCCAAGTTTGTTTGACGCAACTGGCACAAGTTTGTTTGACAAAACTGGCACAAGTTTGTTCTACACAACTGGCACAAGTTTGTTTGACGCAACTGGCACAAGTTTGTACGACGCAACCAGCACAAGTTTGTTCGACGCAACTGGCACAAGTTTGTTTGACGCAACTGGCACAAGTTTGTTCTACGCAACTGGCAAAAGTTTGTTCTATGCAACTGGCACTAGTTTGTTCTGTACGCTGGCATAAGTTTCGTTTGTTAACTGGCTGGGATTTGTTCTACGCAACTGGTAAAAGTTTGTTCGACGCAACTGGCACAAGTTTGTTCGACGCAACTGGTACAAGTTTGTTGGACGCAACTGGCACATGTTATTTCGAACAAACTGGCACAAGTTTGTTTGACACAACTGGCACAATTTTGTTCGATGCAACTGGCACAAGTTTGTTTGACGCAACTGGCACAAGTTTGTTTGACGCAACTGGCACAAGGTTGTTCTACGCAACTGGCACAAGTTTGTTCGATGCAAATGGCACAAGTTTGTTTAACACAACTGGCACAAGTTTGTTTGACGCAACTGGCAGAAGTTTGTTTGACGCAACTGGTACAAGTTTGTTCGACGCAACTGGCACAAGTTTGTTCGATGCAACTGGCACAAGTTTGTTGGACGCAACTGGCACAAGTTTGTTCGATGCAACTGGCTCAAGTTTGTTTAACGCAACTGGCACAAGTTTGTTAGACGCAACTGGCATAAGTTTGTTCGACGTAACAGGCACAAGTTTTTTCGACTCAATTGGCACAAGTTTGTTTGACGCAACTGGCACAAGTTTCTTTGATGCAAGAGGCACAAGTTTGTGTGACGCAACTGGAACAAGTTTGTTTGACACAAATGGCAAAAGTTTATTCTACGTAACTGGCACAAGTTTGTTTGACGCAACTGGCACAAGTTTGTTCGATGGAACTGGCACACGTTTGTTCTATGCAACTGGCACAAGTTTGTTCGACGCAACTCGCACAAGTTTGTTCTATGCAACTGGCCATGTTTGTTTCTCACGCAACTGGCACAAGTTTGTTCCTGCAACTGGCAGAAAGTTTGTTTGACGCAACTCGCACAAGTTTGTTCTATGCAACTGAAACGAGTTTGTTCTACACAACTGGCACAAGTTTGTTCAACGCAACTGTCACAAGTCTGTTCGACGCAACTGGCACAAGTTTGTTCTACGCAACTGGCTCAAGTTTGTTCTACACAACTGGCACAAGTTTGTTTGACGCAACTGGAACAAGTTTGTTTGACGCAACTGGCACAATTTTGTTCTATGCAACTGGCCCAAGTTTGTTTGAAGCAACTAGCACAAGTTTGTTCTACACAACTGGCACAAGTTTGTTCTACGTAACTGGCACAAGTTTGTTCTACGCAACTGACACAAGTTTGTTCTACGCAACCGGCACAAGTTTGTTTGACACAAGTGGCACAAGTTTGTTCTACGCAACTGGCAAAAGTTTGTTCTACGCAACTGGTACAAGTTTGTTGGACGCAACTGGCACAAGTTTGTTCGATGCAAATGGCACAAGATTGTTCGACGCAACTGGCACAAGTTTGTTCGATGCAAATGGCACAAGTTTGTTCTACGCAACTGGCACGAGTTTGTTCTACGCAACTGGCACAAGTTTGTTCTATGGAACTGGCAAAAGTTTGTTGTACGCAACTGGCCCATGTTTGTTCTTCGCAACTGGCACGAGTTTGTTCTATGCAACTGGCACAAGTTTGTTCGACGTAACTGGCACAAGTTTGTTCTACGCAACTAGCACTAAATTTGTTCTACGCAACTGGCACAAGTTTGTTCTACGCAACTGGCACAAGTTTGTTCTACGCAACTGGCACAAGTTTGTTCTACGCAACTGTCACAAGTTTGTTTGACGCAACTAGCCCAAGTTTGTTTGACGCAACTGGCAAAAGTTTGTTTGAAACAACTGGCACAAGTTTGTTCTACGCAACTGTCACAAGTTTGTTCAACGCAACTGGCACAAGTTTGTTCGATGCAACTGGCACAAGTTTGTTCGACGCAACTGGCACAAGTTTGTTCTACTCAACTGGAAAATGTTTGTTCTACACAACTGGCACAAGTTTGTTCTACGCAACTGTCTCAAGTTTGTTCTATGCAACTGGCACAAGTTTGTTTGACGCAACTGGCACAAGTTTGTTTGACGCAACTGGCACAAGTTTGTTCTATGCAACTGGCCCAAGTTTGTTTGACGCAACTAGCACAAGGTTGTTCTACGCAACTGGCACAAGTTTGTTCTACGTAACTGGCACAAGTTTGTTCTACGCAACTGGCACAAGTTTGTTCTACGCAACTGGCACAAGTTTGTTTGACACAAATGGCAAAAGTTTATTCTACGTAACTGGCACAAGTTTGTTTGACGCAACTGGCACAAGTTTGTTCGATGGAACTGGCACAAGTTTGTTCGACGCAACTCGCACAAGTTTGTTCTATGCATCTGGCACAAGTTTGTTCGACACAACTCGCACAAGTTTGTTCTATGCAACTGGCCCATGTTTGTTCTACGCAACTGGCACAAGTTTGTTCTATGCAACTGGCACAAGTTTGTTCTACGCAACTGGCTCAAGTTTGTTCAACGCAACTGTCACAAGTGTGTTCGACGCAACTGGCACAAGTTTGTTCTACGCAACTGGCTCAAGTTTGTTCTACGCAACTGGCACAAGTTTGTTTGACGCAACTGGAACAAGTTTGTTTGACGCAACTGGCACAATTTTGTTCTATGCAACTGGCCCAAGTTTGTTTGAAGCAACTAGCACAAGTTTGTTCTGCGCAACTGGCACAAGTTTGTTCTACGTAACTGGCACAAGTTTGTTCCTGCTGGCTTCTACAGTTTGTTCTACGCAGCGGCTGTTGTTTGACACAAGTGGCACAAGTTTGTTCTACGCACCTGGCACAAGTTTGTTCGACGCAACTGGCACAAGTTTGTTCGACGCAACTGGCGCAAGTTGTTGACACAACTTGCTTTGGTTGTTCTACAAACTGGCACAAGTTTGTTCTACGCAACTGGCTTTGGTTGTTCGATGCAACTGGCACAAGTTTGTTTGATATAACTTGCCTGCGGGTTGTTCTACGCAACTGGCACAAGTTTGTTCTACGCAACTGGCACAAGTTTGTTCAACGCAACTGGCGCAAGTATGTTCGACGCAACTGGCACAAGTTTGTTCTACGCAACTGGCTCAAGTTTGTTCTATGCAACTGGCACAAGTTTGTTTGACGCAACTGGCACAAGTTTGTTTGACATAGCCTGTTTAATTTTGTCCTATGCAACTGGCCCAAGTTTGTTTGAAGCAACTAGCACAAGTTTGTTCTACACAACTGGCACAAGTTTGTTCTACGTAACTGGCACAAGTTTGTTCTACGCAACTGGCACAAGTTTGTTTGACGAAACTGGCACAAGGTTGTTCTAGGCAACTGGCATAAGTTTGTTCTTAGCTAACACAAATTTGTTTGAAGCACAACTGGCAGAGATTTGGTGTAACATAACTAACAAGTTTGTTTAACGCAACTTCTTTCATTCTTCGACGCAACTGGCACAAGTTTGTTCGACACCAGCTGGCACAAGTTGTTCGATGCGATAAGCACAGTTTTGTTTAACTATGCTTCATTTGTTCATTAACTGGCTCATAGGATTTGTTTGACTGTGGCACAAGTTTGTTTGATCACAACTGGCACACAAGTTTGTTTGGCTGGCTTCGGCACAAGTTTGTTTGACACAATGGGCACAAGGATGTTCTCTGCACCAACTGGCCTCACGTTTGTTCTGCAACTGGCACAAGTTTGTTTGATGCAACTTCTTCAAGTTTTTGACGCAACTGGCGAAGTTTGGTTTGGCCTTAACTGGCGCCAAGGTTGTTCGACGCAACTAACAAGTTTGTTTGACGCAACTGGCACAAGTTTGTTTAACGCAACTGGCACGTTCTTCGGGCCAACTGGCTAAAGTTTGTTTGACGCAACTGGCACAAGTTTTTGACATAGCTAACAAGTTTGTTTTTGGCCCATGGTGGGACAAGGTTGTTTGACGCAACTGGCTGAATTTTTCTACTCAACTGGCACAAGTTTACGATTTCTATACAGCGACACAGTTTGTTTGACACAGATGGCACAAGTTTCTTTGATGAAACTGGCACAAGTTTGTTCGACGCAACTGGCCCAAGTTTGTTTGACGCAACTGGCACAAGTTTGTTTGACAAAACTGGCACAAGTTTGTTCTACACAACTGGCACAAGTTTGTTCGACAAAACTGGCACAAGTTTGTTCGACGCAACTGGCACAAGTTTGTTCGATGCAACTGGTAAGTTGTTCATAACTAGCCTGAAATTTGGTCTGCATAGCTAACAAGTTTGTTCTATGCAACTGGCATAAATTTGTTGGCGCAGCTGGCTGCAAGTCTGTTTTGACTTAAATGGCACAAGTTTGTTCTGCACCCAACTGCCACAAGTTTGTTCCACGCAACTGTGTAAAAGTTTGTTCGATCTACTTCGCTAAGTTGTTCTCTGCAACTGGCTCAAGTTTGTTTTACAACTAACAAGTTTGTTTGACACAACTGGCACATGTTTGTCCTACATCCTTTCGAAGTTTGTTCTACGCAGCGCTGGCCCAAGTTTGTTTTGACACAACTCGCACAAGTCTGTTTTACGCAGCAACAAGTTTGTTCTGCAACTAACAATTTGTTTATTTTAACTGGTACAGTTTGCTCTACAACTGGCACATAAGTTTGTTTCTCTTTTAATTGGCTCAAGTTTTTCTCACTTAACTTCTTTCTGATTTGTTTGATGCAACTGGCTGGTTGTTGACCTCAATGCTTTCGTTGCTTCTACGCAACTGGCTTAAGTTTGTTTGGCGCAACTGGCAGAAGTTTGTTCTCGCAACTGGCACAAGTTTGTTTGCACCAGTGGCGTAGGTTTGTTTCTACGCAGCTGGCACCAGAGTTTGTTCTATGCAGCGCTGGCACAAGTTTGTTCGACGCAACTGCACAAGTTTGTTCTCGCCCAACTGGCAAAAGTTTGTTCTCTTGCCAGGTGGCACAAGTTTGTTCGACGCAAAGTGTACAAGTTGTTCTATGCAACTTCTTTCGTTTGTTCTATGCAACTGGCACAAGTTTGTTCTACACCCAGCTGGCACAAGTTTGTTCGATGCAACTGGCACAAGTTTGTTTGGCCTTGTGGCACAAGTTTGTTCTAGCGCCTTCTTTCCGTTTATTCAGAATATAACTAGCCTGGATTTGTTCTATTACTGTTATTTCAGTTTATTCAATGGCTGGTTGTTGACCTAAACCTTGGCACAAGTTTTTGATACCAACGTGCACAAGTTTGTTTCCTGCTTCGCTGGACTATTTTGACATAACTGGCATAAGTTTGTTCTACAAGGTTGTTCTACAAAACTGGCACAAGTTTGTTCTATGCAACTGGCACAAGTTTGTTCTACGCAACTGGCACAAGTTTGTTTGACGCAACTGGCATAAGTTTGTTCTACGCAACTGGCACAAGTTTCTTTGACGCAACTGGCACAAGTTTGTTCGACGCAACTGGCCCAAGTTTGTTTGACGCAACTGGCACAAGTTTGTTTAACACAACTGGCACAAGTTTGTTCTACGCAACTGGCACAAGTTTGTTTGACGCAACTGGCAGAAGTTTGTTTGACGCAACTGGTACAAGTTTGTTCGACGCAACTGGCGCAAGTTTGTTCGATGCAACTAACAGGTTGTTGGACACCCAACTGGCACAAGTTTGTTCGATGCGACTGATCGTTTGTTCATATGCAACTGGCACAAGTTTGTTAGACGCAACTGACGTTTCGTTTCGACGTAACAGGCACAAGTTTTTTCGACTCAATTGACCTGGTTTGTTTGACACCCAACTGGCACAAGTTTCTTTGATGCAAGGCACAAGTTTGTGTGACGCAACTGGCACAAGTTTGTTTGACACCCAACGGGCACAAGTTTTTGGCGCCTTTGGCACAGGATTTGTTTAACGTAAACTTTGGCACAAGTTTGTTGTTGCTTCTTTGCGAGTTTGTTGGGCATAAACCTGAACAGAGTTTTACGATTTCTAAACGCAACTGGCACAAGTTTGTTCGACGCAACTGGCACAAGTTTGTTCGACACAACTGGCACAAGTTTGTTTGACGCAACTGGCACAAGTTTGTTCTACGCAACTGGCACAAGTTTGTTCTATGCAACTGGTACTAGTTTGTTCTATGCAACTGGCATAAGTTTGTTTGATGCAACTGGCACAAGTTTGTTCTACGCAACTGGTACAAGTTTGTTCGACGCAACTGGCACAAGTTTGTTCGACCCAACTGGTACAAGTTTGTTGGACGACTGGCACAAGTTGGATTCGAACAAACTGGCACAAACTGTTTGACACAACTGGCACAATTTTTGTTCTGACACTAGCTATTTGAATTTTGTTTGGCTGTAACTAGCTGGTTTGTTTAATGAGGAAACTGGCACAGGTTGTTCTACGCAACTGGCACAAGTTCTACGCAACTGATACAAGTTTGTTTGACACAACTGGCAGAAGTTTGTTCAACGCAACTGGCACAAGTTTGTTTAACGCAACTGGCGCAAGTTTCTTCGACGCAACTGGCACAAGTTTGTTCGACGCAACTGGCACAAGTTTGTTCGATGCAAATGGCACAAGTTTGTTTAACACAACTGGCACAAGTTTGTTCGACCCAACTGGCACAAGTTTGTTTGACGCAACTGGCACAAGTTTGTTTGATGCAACTGGCACAAGTTTGTTTGACACAACTGGCACAAGTTTGTTTGACGCAATGGGCACAAGGATGTTCTACGCAACTGGCACATGTTTGTTCTACGCAACTGGCACAAGTTTGTTTGATGCAACTGGCACAAGTTTTTTTATGCAACTGGCAGAAGTTTGTTTGACGCAACTGGCACAAGTTTGTTCGACGCAACTGGCACAAGTTTGTTAAACGCAACTAACAAGGATTTGTTTAACGCAACTGGCACAAGTTTATTCGACCCAACTGGCTAAAGTTTGTTTGACGCAACTGGCACAAGTTTTTTTGACGCAGCTGGCACAAGTTTGTTTGACGCAATTGGGACAAGGTTGTTTGACGCAACTGGCACAAGATTTTTCTACTCAACTGGCACAAGTTTGTTCTATGCAACTGACACAAGTTTGTTTGACGCACAGATGGCACAAGTTTCTTTGACGAAACTGGCACAAGTTTGTTCGACGCAACTGGCCCAAGTTTGTTTGACGCAACTGGCACAAGTTTGTTTGACAAAACTGGCACAAGTTTGTTCTACACAACTGGCACAAGTTTGTTCGACGAGACTGGCACAAGTTTGTTCGACGCAACTGGCACAAGTTTGTTCTACGCAACTGGTAAAAATTTGTTCTATGCAACTGGCACAAATTTGGTCTGCACCAACTGGCACAAGTTTGTTCTATGCAACTGGCATAAATTTGTTTGACGCAACTGGCACAAGTCTGTTTGACTTAAATGGCACAAGTTTGTTCTGCGCAACTGCCACAAGTTTGTTCCACGCAACTGGCACAAGTTTGTTCGATGCAACTGGCACAAGTTTGTTCTACGCAACTGGCTCAAGTTTGTTTTACGCAACTAGCACAAGTTTGTTTGACACAACTGGCACATGTTTGTCCTACGCATCTGGCACAAGTTTGTTCTACGCAACTGGCCCAAGATTGTTTGACACAACTCGCACAAGTCTGTTCTACGCAACTGGCATAAGTTTGTTCTACGCAACTGGCACAAGTTTGTTTGACACAACTGGCACAAGTTTGCTCTACACAACTGGCACAAGTTTGTTCTGCTCAATTGGCTCAGTTTTTCTACATAACTGGCGCAAGTTTGCGACGCAACTGGCTGCAATTTTGTTTGACTGGCTGGCTTTGCGTTGTTCTACAACTGGCCCAAGTTTGTTTGACGCAACTGGCAGAAGTTTGTTCTACGCAACTGGCACAAGTTTGTTTTACGCCAGTGGCATAGGTTTGTTCTACGCAACTGGCACAAGTTTGTTCTATGCAACTGGCACAAGTTTGTTCGACGCAACTGGCACAAGTTTGTTCTACGCAACTGGCAAAAGTTTGTTCTGCGCAGGTGGCACAAGTTTGTTCGACGCAAGTGGCACAAGTTTGTTCTATACTGGCACAAGTTTGTTCTACGCAACTGGCACAAGTTTGTTCGATGCAACTGGCACAAGTTTGTTTGACGCAACTGGCACAAGTTTGTTCAACGCAACTGGCACAAGTTTGTTCGACGCAACTGGCACAAGTTTGTTTAACGCAATTGGCACAAGTTTATTCGACCCAACTGGCACAAGTTTGTTTGACACAACTGGCACAAGTTTTTTTTACGCAACGTGCACAAGTTTGTTTCACGCAACTGGCACAAGTTTGTTCTATGCAACTGGCACAAGTTTGTTCTACGCAACTGGCACAAGTTTGTTTGACGCAACTGGCATAAGTTTGTTCTACGCAACTGGCACAAGTTTTCTTTTGACGCAGCGCTGGCACAAGTTTGTTCGACGCAACTGGCCCAAGTTTGTTTGACGCAACTGGCACAAGTTTGTTTAACACAACTGGCACAAGTTTGTTCTACGCAACTGGCACAAGTTTGTTCGACGAAACTGGCACAGTTTTTTCGACGCAACTGGCACTAGTTTGTTCGACGCAACTGGTACAAGTTTGTTCTACACAACTGGCACAAGTTTGTTCTACACAACTGGCACAAGTTTGTTCTATGGAACTGGCACAAGTTTGTTCTACGCAACTGGCACAAGTTTGTCTGACACAACTTGCACAAGTTTGTTTCTCATAACTGGCACAAGTTTGTTTGACACAACTGGCACATGTTTGTCCTACGCATCTGCACCAAGTTTGTTCTACGCAACTGGCCCAAGTTTGTTTGACTTCTTTGTTTCAAGTTTGGTCTATGCAACTGGCATAAGTTTGATCTACGCAACTGGCACAAGTTTGTTTGACACAACTGGCACAAGTTTGCTCTACACAACTGGCACAAGTTTGTTCTACGCAACTTGCTCAAGTTTGTTCTACGCAACTGACACAAGTTTGTTTGACACTACAGCTGGCACAAGTTTGTTTTAACGCTTAGCTGGCACAAGTTTGTTCTCACATAACTGTTTAAGAAGTTTGTTTGACGCAACTGGCAGAAGTTTGTTGACACCAACTAGCTGTGTTGTTCCACGTAACGGGCACAAGTTTGTTCTACACAACTGGCACAAGTTTGTTTGACACAACTGACACAAGTTTGTTCTACGCAACTGGCACAAGTTTGTTCTGCGCAGGTGGCACAAGTTTGTTCGACGCAAGTGGCACAAGTTTGTTCTATGCAACTGGCACAAGTTTGTTCTATGCAACTGGCACAAGTTTGTTCTACGCAACTGGCACAAGTTTGTTCGATGCAACTGGCACAAGTTTGTTTGACGCAACTGGCACAAGTTTGTTCAACGCAACTGGCACAAGTTTGTTCGACGCAACTGGCACAAGTTTGTTTAACGCAACTGGCACAAGTTTATTCGACCTTTATGGCACAGTTTGTTTGACCTAACTAACAAGTTTTTACGCAACGTGCTGAAGTTTTGTTTCAGCAACTGGCACAAGTTTATTCTATGCAACTGGCACAAGTTTGTTCTACGCAACTGGCACAAGTTTGTTTGACGCAACTGGCATAAGTTTGTTCTACGCAACTGGCACAAGTTTCTTTGACGCAACTGGCACAAGTTTGTTCGACACCCAACTGGCCCAAGTTTGTTTGTAGTAACTAGCTTTTAAGTTTTGTTTAACACAACTGGCACAAGTTTTGTTCTACGCGCAACTGGCACAGTTTGTTCGACGAAACTGGCACAGTTTTCGACACCCAACTGGCACTAGTTTGTTCGACGTAACTGGTACAAGTTTGTTCTACGCAACTGGCACAAGTTTGTTCTACACAACTGGCACAAGTTTGTTCTATGGAACTGGCACAAGTTTGTTCTACGCAACTGGCACAAGTTTGTCTGACACAACTTGCACAAGTTTGTTCTACATAACTGGCACAAGTTTGTTTGACACAACTGGCACATGTTTGTCCTACGCATCTGGCACAAGTTTGTTCTACGCAACTGGCCCAAGTTTGTTTGACACAACTGGCACAAGTTTGGTCTATGCAACTGGCATAAGTTTGATCTACGCAACTGGCACAAGTTTGTTTGACACAACTGGCACAAGTTTGCTCTACACAACTTCTTTGCAGTTTGTTCTCTGTGACTTACTCAAGTTTGTTCTACGCAACTGACACAAGTTTGTTTGACGCAACTGGCACAAGTTTGTTTAACGCAACTGGCACAAGTTTGTTCTACGCAACTGGCCCAAGTTTGTTTGACGCAACTGGCAGAAGTTTGTTTGACGCAACTGGCACAATGTTGTTCCACGTAACGGGCACAAGTTTGTTCTACACAACTGGCACAAGTTTGTTTGACACAACTGACACAAGATTTGTTCTACGCAATTGTACAAGTTTGTTGGCTTGTGACACAAGTTTGTTCGACGCAAGTGGCACAAGTTTGTTCGATGCAACTGGCACAAGTTTGTTTGACGCAACTGGAACAAGTTTGTTCGACGCATGTCTGGACATTTTCGACACCAACTGGCACAAGTTTGTTTAACGCAACTGGCACAAGTTTATTCGATAGCTGGCACAAGTTTGTTTAACTGGCACAAGTTTTTTGACGCAACGTGCACAAGTTTGTTTGACACCTTTGCTTCAAGGTTGTTTGACACCAACTGGCTGAAGTTGTTCTTAAAACTGGCACAAAGTTTGTTCTGCTACTGGCACAGAATTTGTTCTCGCCAACTGGCACAAGTTTGTTCTCATAGCACTGGCACAAGTTTGTTCTACGCAACTGGCACAAGTTTGTTCTGCGCAACTAGCACAAGTTTGTTCGACACCTTTGACCCAAATTTGTTTTGACCCAACTGGCACAAGTTTGTTTGACACAACTGGCTAAGTTTGTGCAACTGGCACAGAAGTTTGTTCGACGAGCTGGCACAAGTTTGTTCGGCACAGCTGGCACAAGTTTGTTCGACGCAACTGGCACAAGTTTTTCTCTGCCAACTTTAACAAGTTTGTTCTGCCTGCTTTGGCACAAGTTTGTTCCTAGGAACTGGCACAAGTTTGTTCTACACAATGGCTGGGTTTGTCTGTTACAACTGGCTGAGTTTTGTTCTACAGCAACTGGCACAAATGTTCTATGTAACTGGCACAAGTTTGTTCGATGCAACTGGCAAAAGTTTGTTTTATGCAACTGGCACAAGTTTGTTTGACACAACTGGAACAAGATTGTTCTACGCAACTGGCACAAGTTTGTTCGACGCAATTGGCACAAGTTTGTCCGACGCAACTGGCACAAGTGTGTTCGACGCAACTGGCACAAGTTTGTTAGATGCAACTGGCACAAGTTTGTTCTACGCAACTGGCACAAGTTTGTTCTATGCAACTGGCATAAATTTGTTTGACGCAACTGGCACAAGTTTGTTTGACGCAACTGGCACAAGGTTGTTTGACGCAACTGGCACAAGGTTGCTCTACACAACTGGCACAAGTTTGTTCTATGCAACTGGCACAAGTTTGTTTGACGCAACTGGCTCAAGTTTGTTCTACACAACTGGTACAAGTTTGTTCGACGCAACTTGCACAAGTTTGTTCGACGCAACTGGCACAAGTTTGTTCGACGCAACTGGCACAAGTTTGTTCTACGCAACTGGCACAAGTTTGTTCTACGCAACTGGCACAAGTTTGTTTGACGTAACTGGCACAAGTTTGTTCATCGCAACTGGGACAAGTTTGTTCTACGCAACTGGCCCAAGTTTGTTCTATGCAACTGGCACGAGTTTGTTCTACGCAACTGGCACAAGTTTGTTCTATGGAACTGGCAAAAGTTTGTTCTACGCAACTGGCCCATGTTTGTTCTTCATAACTGAAAGTGCAGGTTGTTCACGCACAACTGGCACACAAGTTTTGTTCGACGTAACTGGCGCAAGTTTGTTCTGCACCTTCTTTCGTTGTTCTACGCAACTGGCACAAGTTTGTTCTACGCAACTGGCACAAGTTTGTTCTGCAACTGGCACAAGTTTGTTTGACGCAACTGGCCCAAGTTTGTTTGACGCAACTGGCAAAAGTTTGTTTGAAACAACTGGCACAAGTTTGTTCTACGCAACTGTCACAGGTTGTCCAACGCACCTGGCACAAGTTTGTTCGATGCAACTGGCACAAGTTTGTTCGACGCAACTGGCACAAGTTTGTTCTACGCAACTGGAAAATGTTTGTTCTACGCAACTGGCACAAGTTTGTTCTACGCAACTGCTACAAGTTTGTTCTACGCAACTGGCACAAATTTTGTTTGAGCACCAACTAGCACAAGTTTGTTTGACATAACTGGCACAAGTTTGTTCTATGCAACTGGCCCAAGTTTGTTTGACGCAACTAGCACAAGGTTGTTCTACGCAACTGGCACAAGTTTGTTCTACGTAACTGGCACAAGTTTGTTCTACGCAACTGGCACAAGTTTGTTCTACCTGCTTCTTTCGTTTGTTTGACACAAATGGCAATGGTTTTATTCTACGTAACTGGCCTCAGAAGTTTGTTTGTTACCAACTGGCTGGGATTTGTTCGATGGAACTGGCACAAGTTTGTTCGACGCAACTCGCACAAGTTTGTTCTATGCAACTGGCACAAGTTTGTTCGACGCAACTCGCACAAGTTTGTTCTATGCAACTGGCCCATGTTTGTTCTACGCAACTGGCACAAGTTTGTTCTATGCAACTGGCAGAAGTTTGTTTGACGCAACTCGCACAAGTTTGTTCTATGCAACTGGCACAAGTTTGTTCTACGCAACTGTCACAAGTGTGTTCGACGCAACTGGCACAAGTTTGTTCTATGCAACTGGCAGAAGTTTGTTTGACGCAACTCGCACAAGTTTGTTCTATGCAACTGGCACAAGTTTGTTCAACGCAACTGTCACAAGTGTGTTCGACGCAACTGGTACAAGTTTGTTCTACGCAACTGGCTCAAGTTTGTTCTACGCAACTGGCACAAGTTTGTTTGACGCAACTGGAACAAGTTTGTTTGACACCCAACTGGCACAATTTTTGTCCTATCTAACTGGCCCAGTTTGTTTGAAGTAACTATGCTGAAGTTTGTTCTACACAACTGGCACAAGTTTGTTCTACGTAACTGGCACAAGTTTGTTCGCCAACTGACACAAGTTTGTTCTACGCAACCGGCACAAGTTTGTTTGACACAAGTGGCACAAGTTTGTTCTACGCAACTGGCAAAAGTTTGTTCTACGCAACTGGCACAAGTTTGTTCGACGCAAGTGGCACAAGTTTGTTCGACGCAACTGGCACAAGTTTGTTTGACACAACTGGCACAGTTTGTTCTACGCAACGCTTTCAGTTTTGTTCAGATGCAAACTGGCACAAGTTTGTTTGACGCAACGGCACAAGCTTCATTCCGACACAGCTGGCACAAGTTTTGTTCATTCTGCGTGTGCAAGTTTGTTCGATCTTTAACAAGTATGTTTAACGCAACTGGCACAAGTTTATTCGACCCAACTGGCAAAAGTTTGTTTGACGCAACTGGCACAAGTTTTTTTGACACATCTGGCACAAGTTTGTTTGACTTAACTGGCACAAGGTTGTTTGACGCAACTGGCACAAGGTTGTTCTACACAAATGGCACAAGTTTGTTCTATGCAACTGACACAAGTTTGTTTGACGCAACTGGCACAAGTTTGTTCTACGTAACTGGCACAAGTTTCTTTGACAAAACTGGCACAAGTTTGCTCTACGCAACTGGCAAAAGTTTGTTCTATGCAACTGGCACTAGTTTGTTCTATGCAACTGGCATAAGTTTGTTTGATGCAACTGGCATAAGTTTGTTCTACGCAACTGGTAAAAGTTTGTTCGACGCAACTGGCACAAGTTTGTTCGACATAGCTGTTTTTAAGTTTGTTGGACACGCTGGCTGGAATTAGTTCGAACAAGCGGCACAAAGTTTGTTTGACTAGCTAACAATTTTGTTCGACGCAACTGGCACAAGTTTGTTTGACGCAACTGGCACAAGTTTGTTTGACGCAACTGGCACAAGGTTGTTCTACGCAACTGGCACAAGTTTGTTCGATGCAAATGGCACAAGTTTGTTTAACACAACTGGCACAAGTTTGTTTGACGCAACTGGCAGAAGTTTGTTTGACGCAACTGGTACAAGTTTGTTCGACGCAACTGGCGCAAGTTTGTTCGATGCAACTGGCACAAGTTTGTTGGACGCAACTGGCACAAGTTTGTTCGATGCAACTGGCTCAAGTTTGTTTAACGCAACTGGCACAAGTTTGTTAGACGCAACTGGCATAAGTTTGTTCGACGTAACAGGCTGTTTTCAAACTCTATTAGCTCAAGTTTGTTTGAGGCAACTGGCACAAGTTTCTTTGATGCAAGAGGCACAAGTTTGTGTGACGCAACTGGCACAAGTTTGTTTGACGCAACTGGCACAAGTTTTTTTTGACCCAACTGGCACAAGTTTGTTTAACATAACTGGCACAAGTTTGTTCGACCCAACTGGCACAAGTTTGTTCGACGCAACTGGCACAAGTTTGTTCAACGCAACTGGCACAAGTTTGTTCGACGCAACTGGCACAAGTTTGTTCGACGCAACTGGCACAAGTTTGTTTGACACAACTGGCACAAGTTTGTTCTACGCAACTGGCACAAGTTTGTTCTATGCAACTGGTACTAGTTTGTTCTATGCAACTGGCATAAGTTTGTTTGATGCAACTGGCACAAGTTTGTTCTACGCAACTGGTACAAGTTTGTTCGACGCAACTGGCACAAGTTTGTTCGACGCAACTGGTACAAGTTTGTTGGACGCAACTGGCACAAGTTAGTTCGAACAAACTGGCACAAGTTTGTTTGACACAACTGGCACAATTTTGTTCGACGCAACTGGCCCAAGTTTGTTTGACGCAACTGGCACAAGTTTGTTTGACGAAACTGGCACAAGGTTGTTCTACGCAACTGGCACAAGTTTGTTCTACGCAACTGACACCGTTTGTTTGTTGCTGAAGTTTGTTCAACATAACTGGCACAAGTTTGTTTAACGCAGCTGGCGCCAAGTTTACATTTGACGCCAACTGGCGCGGGTTTGTTCGACGCAACTGGCACAAGTTTGTTCGATGCAAATGGCACAAGTTTGTTTAACACAACTGGCACAAGTTTATTCGACCCAACTGGCACAAGTTTGTTTGACGCAACTATCACAGAAGTTTGTTTGATGCAACTGGCACAAGTTTGTTTGTACAACAAGTTTGTTTGACACAATGGGCAGAAGGATGTTCTACGCAACTGGCACATGTTTGTTCTACGCAACTGGCACAAGTTTGTTTGATGCAACTGGCACAAGTTTTTTTATGCAACTGGCAGAAGTTTGTTTGACGCAACTGGCACAAGTTTGTTCGACGCAACTGGCACAAGTTTGTTTGACGCAACTGGCACAAGTTGGTTAGACGCGGCTTCGCTTTCGTTTTGTTCGAGGTAACTGGCACAAGTTTTTTCGACTCGATTAACAGTTGTTTTGACGCTTTAACAGTTGTTTTGACGCAACTCACTTTGCGGTTTATTTCACGCAACTAGCACAAGTTTCTCGACGCAACTCTTTGAGTTTGTTCGCCATCAACTAGCACCAAGTTGTTGACGCCTTTGGCACGAGTTTGTTTGACGCAACTGGCACAAGTTTTTTTGACGCAACGGGCACAAGTTTTCTCGACGCAACTGGCACAAGTTTGTTCGAAGCAACTGGCACAAGTTTGTTTGATACAACTGGCACAGGTTTGTTTGACGCAACTGGCACAAGTTTATAGCAACTGGCACAAGTTTATTTGATGCAACTGGCACAAGTTTTCTCGACGCAAGTCTCCCAAGTTTGTTCGCCGTAACTGGCTCAAGTTTGTTCGACGCAACTGGCACAAGTTTGTTCGACGCAACTGTCATAAGTTTGTTTGACGCAACTGGCACAAGTTTCTTCAACGCAACTGGCACAAGTTTGTTCGACTCAACTGGCACAAGTTTGTTTGACGCAATTGGCACAAGTTTGTTCTACTCAACTGGCACAAGTTTGTTCTATGCAACTGGCACTAGTTTGTTCTACGCAACTGGCAAAAGTTTGTTTGACGCAACTGGCACAAGTTTGTTCGACGCAACTGGCACAAGGTTGTTCTACGCAACTGGCACAAGTTTGTTCTACGCAACTGGCACAAGTTTGCTTGACGCAACTGGCACAAGTTTGTTCTACGCAACTGGCACAAGTTTGTTCGATGCCACTGGCACAAGTTTGTTCGACTCAACTGGCCCAAGTTTTTTTTACGCAAATGGCACAAGTTTGTTTAGGCATAACTGGCACAATTTTTGTTTGACACAACTTGTACCAAAGTTTGTTTGATGCAACTGGCACAAGTTTGTTTGACGCAGCTGACATAAGTTTGTTTGACGCAGCTGGCGCTGCGTTTGTTTGACGCAACTGCTTTCAAGTTTCTTCAGCGCAACTGGCACAAGTTTGTTCGTACCAACTGGCACAAGTTTGTTTGACGCAACTGGCACACGTGTGTTTGATGCAACTGGCACAACGTTGTTCTATGCAACTGGCACAAGTTTGTTCTATGCCACTGGCACAAGTTTGTTCTATGCAACTGGCACAAGTTTTTTCTACGCAACTTGCACAAGTTTGTTGTACACAACTGGGACAAGTTTGTTTGACACAACTGGCACAAGTTTGTTCGCAAAATGGCAAAGTTTTGTTCTGCGCATCAGGCTGGTGTTTCTATGCAACTGGCTCGTTGTTTGACGCAATTGGCACATGTTTGTTATACCCAACTGGCACAAGTTTGTTCGACGCAACTAGCACAAGTTTGTTTGACACAACTGGCACAAGTTGTTTCAATGGAATTGGTGCAAGTTTGTTTGACACAACTGGCACAAGTTTGTTCGACGCAACTGGCACAAGTTTGTTCGACGCAACTGGTACAAGTTTGTTTAACGTAACTGGCACAAGTTTGTTCAACCCAACTGGCACAAGTTTGTTAGACACAACTGGCACAAGTTTGTTCGACGCAACTGGCACAAGCTTGTTTGACGCAACTGGCACAAGTTTGTTTGATGCAACTGGAACAAGGTTGTTCTACGCAGCATGCTGAAGTTTGTTCTACGCAACTGGCACAAGTTTGTTTGACGCAACTGGCACATGTTTGTTCTATGCAACGGCACTGGTTGTTCGATGCAATAGCTGGGTTTGTTCGACGCAATTGGCACAAGTTTGTTTGACGCAACTGGCACAGGATTTGTTCAACGCAACTGGCGGATTTTTTCGACTCAATTGGCACAAAGTTTGTTTGACGCAACTGGCATAAGTTTGTTTGATGCAACTGGCACAAGTTTGTTTGACGCAACTGGCACAAGTTTGTTTGACATAACTGGCACAAGTTTATTTGACGCAACCGGCACAAATTTTCTCGACGCAACTGGCACAAGTTTGTTCGCCGTAACTGGCACAAGTTTGTTTGACGCAACTTGCACAAGTTTATTTGACGCAACTGGCACAAGTTTTCTCGACGCAAGTGGCACAAATTTGTTCGCCGTAACTGGCACAAGTTTGTTCGACGAAACTGGCACATGTTTGTTTGACCCAACTGGCACAAGTTTCTTCGACGAAACTGGCACAAGTTTGTTCGACACAACTGGCACAAGTTTGTTTGACGCAATTGGCACAAGTTTGTTCTACGCAACTGGCACAAGTTTGTTCTATGCAACTGGCACTAGTTTGTTTTACGCAACTGGCAAAAGTTTGTTTGACGCAACTGGCACAAGTTTGTTCATAGCAACTGGCACAAGTTTGTTCGACGCAACTGGCACAAGGTTGTTCTAAGCAACTGGCACAAGTTTGTTCTACGCAACTGAATCAAGTTTGTTCTACGCATCTGGCACAAGTTTGTTCTATGCAACTGGCACTAGTTTGTTCTACGCAACTGGCACAAGTTTGTTTGACACATCTGGCACAAGTCTGTTCTCCCCAACTGACACAAGTTGTTTTGACCTGTAACAAGTTTTGTTCGCAGCTGACATAAGTTTGTTTGACCTGCATGACAGAACATTCATCGCAACTGGCACAGTTTGTTCGACACAACTGGCACAAGTTTGTTCGACGCAACTGGCACAAGTTTGTTCGACGCAACTGGCACAAGTTTGTTCGATGCAACTGGCACAAGTTTGTTTAACGCAACTGGCACAAGTTTGTTAGACGCAACTGGCACAAGTTTGTTCGACGTAACAGGCACAAGTTTTTTCGACTCAATTGGCACAAGTTTGTTTGACGCAACTGGCACAAGTTTGTTTGACGCAAGAGGCACAAGTTTGTGTGACGCAACTGGCACAAGTTTGTTTGACGCAACTGGCACAAGTTTTTTTTGACGCAACTGGCACAAGTTTGTTTAACGTAACTGGCACAAGTTTGTTCGACGCAACTGGCACAAGTTTGTTCGACGCAACTGGCACAAGTTTGTTTGATGCAACTGGCACAAGTTTGTTCGACGCAACTGGCACAAGTTTGTTCAGACGCAACTGGCACAAGTTTGTTTGACGCAACTGGCACAAGTTTGTTTCTACGCAACTTGGCACAAGTTTGTTTCTATGCAACTGGCGCTAGTTTGTTCTGTGCAGCTGGCATAAGTTTGTTTGCGATGCAACTGGCACAAGTTTGTTCTCGCAACTGAGTACCAGTTGTTAAACGCAACTGTACAAGTTTGTTGTTTCAACTGGTACAAGTTTGTTGGACGCAACTGGCACAAGTTAGTTCGAACAAACTGGCACAAGTTTGTTTGACATAACTGGCGCAATTTTGTTCGACGCAACTGGCACAAGTTTGTTTGACGCAACTGGCACAAGTTTGTTTGACACCCGGCTGGCACAAGGTTATTCGGCAGCTCAAAGTTTGTTCTACGCAAATGGCACAAGTTTGTTTGACGCAACTGGCACAAGTTTGTTCTACGCAACTGGCACAAGTTTGTTCGATGCAACTGGCACAAGTTTGTTCGACGCAACTAGTCCAAGTTTGTTTGACGCAACTGGCACAAGTTTGTTAGACACAACTGGCACAAGTTTGTTCGACGCAACTGGCACAAGTTTCTTCGACTCAATGGCACAAGTTTGTTTGACGCAACTGGCACAGTTGTTGATGCAGCTTCTTTAAGTTTATTTGACATAAATGGTACAGCTTTTCTCGTACAACTGGGACAAGTATGTTCTACATGGCACAAGTTTGTTCTATGTAACTTGCACAAGTTTGTTCTACGCAACTGGCACAAGTTTGTTCTACGCAACTGGCACAAGTTTGTTCTACGCAACTGGCACAAGTTTGTTTGACGCAACTGGCACAAGTTTGTTCTACCCAACTGACACAGGTTTGTTCGACGCAACTGGCACAAGTTTGTTCTACTCAACTGACACAAGTTTGTTTGGCACAACTGGCAGAAGTTTGTTCAACGCAACTGGCACAAGTTTGTTCATCACATCTGGCACAAGTTTGTTTGACGCAACTGGCACAAGTTTGTTTTCGCAACTTGTACAAGTTTGTTTGACGCAACTGGCACAAGTTTGTTCTACGCAACTGGCATAAGTTTGTTTGACGCAACTGGCACAAGGTTGTTCTACGCAACTGGCAAAAGTTTGTTCTACGCAACTAACTTTGTTTGTTTGTACCCAACTGGCAAAGTTTGTTCTATACAACTGGCACTAGTTTGTTCACCTTTAACAAGTTTCTTCGACGCAACTTCAACAGTTTGTTGGCTCTTGCGAAGTTCAACGCAACTGGCAGAAGTTTGTTCAATGTTTAACTTAAGTTTGTTTGATGCAACTAACATTTGTTTGATGTAACTGCTTGCAGTTCGTTTGACGCGAATTGGCACAGGATTTGTTCGTCGCAACTGGCCCAAGTTTGTTTGACGCAACTGCCATAAGTTTGTTAGACGCAACTGGCACAAGTTTGTTCGACGTAAATGGCATAAGTTTTTTCAACTCATTTGGCACAAGTTTGTTTGACGCAACTGGCACAAGTTTGTTTGACGCAACTGGCACAAATTTTTTTGACGCAACTGGCATAAGTTTTCTCGACGCAACTGGCACAAGTTTGTTCGCCGTAACTGGCACAAGTTTGTTCTATGCAACTGGCACAAGTTTATTTGACGCAACTGGCACAAGTTTTCTCGACGCAACTGGCACAAGTTTGTTCGCCGTAACTAGCACAAGGTTGTTCTACGCCACTGGCACAAGTTTCTTCGACTCAACTGGCTCAAGTTTGTTTGACGCAACTGGCACAAGTTTTCTCGACGCAACTGGCACAAGTTTGTTTGCCGTAACTGGCATAAGTTTGTTCTATGCAACTGGCACAAGTTTATTTGACGCCACTGGCATAAGTTTTCTCGACGCAACTGGCACAAGTTTGTTTATGTAACTAACACGATTTCGTTTCCTACTCCTGCTTTCGTTTCTTCGACGCAACTGGCTCAAGTTTGTTTGACGCAACTTGCACAAGTTTGTTTGACGCAACTGGCACAAGTTTGTTTGAGGCAAATGGCACAAGTTTGTTCTACGCAACTGGCAGAAGTTTGTTCTATGCAACTTGCACTAGTTTGTTCTACGCAACTGGCATAAGTTTGTTCGACGCAACTGGCACAAGTTTGTTCTACGCAACTGGCACAAGTTTGTTGGACGCAACTGGCACAAGTTTGTTCTACGCAACTGGCTGGGTTTGTTGGACATAACTAACAAGTTTGTTTGACATAACTGGCACAGTTTGTTCCTTTGGCACAAGTTTGTTCTACGCAACTGCTTTGAAGTTTGTTCGCAACTCTTCATACAAGTTTGTTGTACACAACTGGCACCGGTTTGTTTTGACTTCAGCTGCACAAGTTTGTTCGCAAATGGCAAAAGTTTAATTTTAGCTGTGGCACAAGTTTGTCCTATACGCTGGCTGGTTTTGTTCTCGCAACTGGCTCAATTTGTTTTGGCGCCCAGCTGTTTTATGTTTGTTCTACCCAACTGGCACAAGTTTGTTCGATGCAACTGGCACAAGTTTGTTCTACGCAACTGGCACAAGTTTGATTGACACAACTGGCACAAGTTTGTTCTAAGCAACTGGCACAAGTTTGTTCGACGGAAGTGGCGCAAGTTTGTTCGACGCAACTGGAACAAGTTTGTTCGACGCAACTGGTACAAGTTTGTTTCACATAACTGGCACAAGTTTGTTCGACCCAACTGGCACAAGTTTGTTTGACACAACTAGCACAAGTTTGTTCGACGCAACTGGCGCTAGTTTGTTCGACGCAACTGGCAAAAGTTTGTTTGACGCAACAAGCACAAGTTTGTTTGACGCAACGGGCACAAATTTGTTTGACGCAACTGGCACAAGTTTGTTTGACGCAACTGGCACAACTTTGTTCGACTCAACTGGCACAACTTTGTTTGACACAACTGGCACAAGTTTGTTTGACACAACTGGCACAAGTTTGTTTGACGCAATTGGCACAAGTTTGTTCTACGCAACTGGCACAAGTTTGTTCTATCTGCTTCTTTTAGTTTGTTTTACCAACCTGTAAGTTGTTTGACCTGCTTTGGCACAAATTGTTCGACATAACTGGCACAAGTTTGTCGACACAACTGGCACAAAGGTTGTTCTATCGCTGGCACAAGTTTGTTTACGCAACTGGCACATGTTTGTTTGACACAACTGGCACAAGTTTGTTCTAAGCAACTGGCACAACTTTGTTCGACGGAACTGGCGCAAGTTTGTTCGACGCAACTGACACAAGTTTGTTCGACGCAACTGGTACAAGTTTGTTCGACGTAACTGGCACAAGTTTGTTCGACCTAACTGGCACAAGTTTGTTTGACACAACTGGCACAAGTTTGTTCGACGCAAGTGACACAAGTTTGTTTGACGCAAATGGCAAAAGTTTGTTTGACGCAACTGGCACAAGGTTGTTCTACGCAACATGCACAAGTTTGTTCTACGCAACTGGCACAAGTTTGTTTGACGCAACTGGCACAAGTTTGTTCTATGCAACTGGCTCTAATTTGTTCGATGCAACTGGCACAAGTTTGTTCGACGCAATTGGCCCAAGTTTGTTTGACGCAACTGGCATAAGTTTGTTAGACGCAACTGGCCCAAGTTTGTTCGACGCAACTGGCACAAGTTTTTTCGACTCAATTGGTACAAGTTTGTTTGACGCAACTGGCACAAGTTTGTTTGACGTAACTGGCACAAGTTTGTTTGACGCAACTGGCACCAGTTTATAGCAACTGGCACAAGTTTATTTGACGCAACTGGCACAAGTTTTCTCGACGCAAGTGGCACAAGTTTTTTCGCCGTAACTGGCACAAGTTTATTTGACGCAACTGGCACAAGTTTGTTCGACGCAACTGGCACAAGTTTTGTTTGACACAACTGGCACAAGTTTCTTCGACGCAACTGGCACTAGTTTGTTCGACGCAACTGGCACAAGTTTGTTCTACGCAACTGGCACAAGTTTGTTCTATGCAACTGGCACTAGTTTGTTCTACGCAACTGGCATAAGTTTGTTTGACGCAACTGGCACAAGTTTGTTCTATGCAACTGGCACAAGTTTGTTCAACGCAACTGCCACAAGGTTGTTTGACACAAATGGCAAAAGTTTATTCTACGTAACTGGCACAAGTTTGTTTGACGCAACTGGCACAAGTTTGTTCGATGGAACTGGCACAAGTTTTTTCGACGCAACTGGCACAAGTTTGTTCTATGCAAATGGCACAAGTTTGTTCGACGCAAGTGGCACAAGTTTGTTTAACGCAACTGGCACAAGTTTATTCGACCCAACTGGCAAAAGTTTGTTTGAAGCAACTGGCACAAGTTTTTTTGACGCATCTGGTACAAGTTTGTTTGACGCAACTGGCACAAGGTTGTTTGACGCAACTGGCACAAGGTTGTTCTACACAAATGGCACAAGTTTGTTCTATGCAACTGACACAAGTTTGTTTGACGCAACTGGCACAAGTTTGTTCTACGTAACTGGCACAAGTTTCTTTGACGAAACTGGCACAAGTTTGTTCGACGCAACTGGCCCAAGTTTGTTTGACGCAACTGGCACAAGTTTGTTTGACAAAACTGGCACAAGTTTGTTTTACACAACTGGCACAAGTTTGTTTGACGCAACTGGCACAAGTTTTTACGACGCAACTAGCACAAGTTTGTTCGACGCAACTGGCACAAGTTTGTTCTATGCAACTTGTACAAATTTGTTCTACGCAACTGGCACAAGTTTGGTCCACGCAATTGGCACAAGTTTGTTCTATGCAACTGGCATAAATTTGTTTGACACAACTGGCACAAGTCTGTTTGACTTAACTGGCACAAGTTTGTTCAGTGCAACTAGCACAAGTTTGTTCCACGCAACTGGCACAAGTTTGTTCCATGCAACTGGCACAAGTTTGTTCTACGCAACTGCCTCAAGTTTGTTTTACGCAACTAGCACAAGTTTGTTTGACACAACTCGCACATGTTTGTCCTACGCATCTGGCACAAGTTTGTTCTACGCAACTGGCCCAAGAATGTTTGACACAACTCGCACAAGTCTGTTCTATGCAACTGGCATAAGTTTGTTCTACGCAACTGGCACAAGTTTGTTTGACACAACTGGCACAAGTTTGCTCTACACAACTGGCACAAGTTTGTTCTACGCAACTGGCTCAAGTTTGTTCTACGCAACTGGCACAAGTTTCTTTGACGCAACTGGCACAAGTTTGTTTGACGCAACTGGCACAAGTTTGTTCTACGTAACTGGCCCAAGTTTGTTTGACGCAACTGGCAGAAGTTTGTTCTACGCAACTGGCACAAGTTTATTCCACGTAACGGGCACAAGTTTGTTCTACGCAACTGGCACAAGTTTGTTTGACACAACTGTCACAAGTTTGTTCTACTCAACTGGCAAAAGTTTGTTCTGCGCAGGTGGCACAAGTTTGTTCGACGCAAGTGGCACAAGTTTGTTCTCTGCAACTGGCACAAGTTTGTTCTACGCAACTGGCACAAGTTTGTTCGATGCAACTGGCACAAGTTTGTTTGACGCAACAACTTTCAGAAGTTTGTTCAACGCAACTGCTTTCGTTGTTCAACACAACTGAAAACAAGTTTGTTTGACATAACTGGCACAAAGTTTATTCATGACTGTGAAGATTGTTGTGTAACTGGCAAGTTTGTTCAGCATAACTGGCTGAAGTTTATTCCGCATGCTTGGCACAAGTTTGTTCACGCCCAGCTGGCACAAGTTTGTTTGACACAACTGTCACAAGTTTGTTCTACTCAACTGGCAAAAGTTTGTTCTGCGCAGGTGGCACAAGTTTGTTCGACGCAAGTGGCACAAGTTTGTTCTATGCAACTGGCACAAGTTTGTTTGACACAACTGGCACAAGTTTTTTTGACGCAACTGGCACAAGTAAGTTTGACGCAACTGGCACAAGTTTGTTTGACGCAACTGGCACAAGGTTGTTCTACAAAGCTAACAAGTTTGTTCTATCACCTTCAACTGGGTTTGTTCTACCACTGCCTGGCACAAGTATGTTTTGACTAGCTAACAAGTTTGTTTGACACAACTAGCAAGATTTGTTTGAAACAACTGGCTGGGATTTGTTCTAGCCAAACTGTCACAGGATTTGTTCAACGCATGCCACAAGTTTGTTCGACGCAACTGGCACAAGTTTGTTCTACGCAACTGGCACAATTTTGTTCTACGCAACTGACACAAGTTTGTTCTACGCAACTGGCACAAGTTTGTTCTACGCAACTGGCTCAAGTTTGTTCTATGCAACTGGCACAATTTTGTTTGACGCAACTTGAACAAGTTTATTTGACGCAACTGGCACAAGTTTGTTCTACGCAACTGGCACAAGTTTGTTTGGCGCAACTGGCAGAAGTTTGTTCTACGCAACTGGCACAAGTTTGTTGTACGTAACTGGCAAAAGTTTGTTCTGCGCAAATGGCAGAAGTTTGTTCTACGCAACTGGCACAAGTTTGTTCTACGTAACTGGCACAAGTTTGTTCTACGCAACTGGCACAAGTTTGTTCTACGCAACTGGCACAAGTTTGTTTGACACATCTGGCACAAGTTTGTTCTACGCAACTGGCAAAAGTTTGTTCTACGCAACTGGCACAAGTTTGTTCGACGCAAGTGGCACAAGTTTGTTCTACGCAACTGGCACAAGTTTGTTTGACACAACTGGCACAAGTTTGTTCTATGCAACTGGCACAAGTTTGTTCGATGCAACTGGCACAAGTTTGTTTGACGCAACTGGCAGAAGTTTGTTCGAAGCAACTGGCACAAGTTTGTTTAACGTAACTGGCACAAGTTTATTCGACCCAACTGGCACAAGTTTGTTTGACGCAACTGGCACAAGTTTATTTGACGCAACTGGCACAAGTTTTCTCGACGCAAGTGGCACAAGTTTGTTCGCCGTAACTGGCACAAGTTTGTTCTAGGCAGAGCAACAAGTTTGTTTGACCCAACTGGCACAAGTTTCTTCGACGAGCATAACAAGTTTGTTGTACCAACTAACACAAGTTTGTTAGACGCAACTGGCACAAGTTTGTTCGACGTAACAGACACAAGTTTTTTCGACTCAATTGGTACAAGTTTGTTTGACGCAACTGGCACAAGTTTGTTTGACGCAAGAGGCACAAGTTTGTTTGACGCAACTGGCACAAGTTTGTTTGACGCAACTGGCACAAGTTTTTTTTTACGCAACTGGCACCATTTTTCTCGAAGCAACTGGCAGAAGTTTTTCGCCATATCTGGCACAAGTTTGTTTGACATAACACAACAGTTTATTTGACACCAATTGGCACAATTTCCTCGACGCAAGTGGCACAAGTTGGTTAAGCGTAACTGGCACAAGTTGTTCGACGCAGCTGGCTGGGGTTTGTTCGGCGCCAGCACTGGCACAAGAAGTTTGTTTGGCCTTGGCACAAGTTTCTTCAATGCTATGGCCTGGTTTGTTCGACACCTTTAGCACAGGTTTGTTTGATGCAATTGGCACAAGTTTGTTCTACTCAACTGGCACAAGTTTGTTCTGTGCAACTGGCACTAGTTTGTTTTACGCAACTGGCATAAGTTTGTTTGACGCAACTGGCACAAGTTTGTTTTACTAACTAGCACAAGTTTGTTTGACACAACTGGCACAAGTTTTTTCGACGCAACTGGGACAAGTTTGTTGGATGCCACTGGCACAAGTTTGTTTGACGAAACTGGCCCAAGTTTTTTGACGCAATTGGCACAAGTTTGTTAGACGCAACTGGCACAAGTTTGTTCGACGCAACTTCGCACAAGTTTTTTCAACTCAATTGGCACAAGTTTGTTTGACGCAACTGGAACAAGTTTGTTTGACGCAACTGGCACAAGTTTGTTTGACGCAACTGGCAAAAGTTTGTTTGACGCAACTGGCACAAGTTTGTTGACGCAACTGGCACAAGTTTTCTCGACGAAACTGGCACAAGTTTGTTCGCCGTAACTGGCACAAGTTTGTTCGACGCAACTGGCACAAGTTTGTTCGACGCAACTGGCACAAGTTTGTTCTACATAACTGGCACAAGTTTGTTCTATGCAACTGGCACAAGTTTGTTCTACGCAACTGGCACATGTTTGTTCTACGCATCTGGCACAAGTTTGTTCTATGCAACTGGCACTAGTTTGTTCTGCGCCCAACTGGCACATGTTTGTTTGGTAACTGGCAAAGTTTGTTCTACCCAACTGACCTGGCTTGTTCGACACAACACTTTTTCAGAAGTTTTTCTACGCAACTGACACAAGTTTGTTTGACACAACTGGCAGAAGTTTGTTCAACGCAACTGGAACAAGTTTGTTTGACGCAACAAGTTTGTTCGACGCAACTGGCACAAGTTTGTTCGACGCAACTGGCAAAAGTTTTTTCGATGCAACTGGCACAAGTTTGTTTAACGCAACTGGCAGAAGTTTGTTCGACCCAACTGGCACAAGTTTGTTCTATGCAACTGGCACTAATTTGTTTGACGCAACTGGCACAAGTTTGTTTGACGCAACTGGCACACGTTCGTTTGACGCAACTGGCACAAGGTTCTTCTACGCAACTGGCACAAGTTTGTTTGACGCAACTGGCACAAGTTTGTTCTACGCAACTGGCACTAGTTTGTTTGACGCAACTGGCACAAGTTTGTTTTGACCTGCTTCAGCTGCAAGTTTGTTGGGCGCAACTGGCACAAGTTTGTTATTCGACGTAACAGGCACAAAGTTTTTCGACCTTAATTGGTAAGTTTGTTTTGTCGCAACTGGCACAATTTTGTTTTGATGCAAAGAGCGCAGTTTCGTTTGACGCAACTGGCACAAGTTTGTTCGACGTAACAGGCACAAGTTTTTTCGACTTAATTGGTAAAAGTTTGTTTGTCGCAACTGGCACAATTTTGTTTGATGCAAGAGGCACAAGTTTGTTTGACGCAACTGGCACAAGTTTGTTCGACGTAACAGGCACAAGTTTTCGACTTAATTGGTAAAAAGTTTGTTTTATCGCCTTCTTCAATTGTTTGATGCAACTGGCACAAGATTGTTTGACGCAACTGGCACAAGTTTTTTTTTACGCAACTGGCACAAGTTTTCTCGAAGCAACTGGCACAAGTTTTTTCGCCATATCTGGCACAAGTTTCTTCGACGCATCTGGCACAAGTTTGTTCAACGCAAATGGCACAAGTTTGTTTGAAGCAACTGGCACAAGTTTCTTCGACGCAACTGGCACAAGTTTGTTCTACGCAACTGGCACAAGTTTGTTTGACGCAACTGGCACTAGTTTGTTCTATGCAACTGGCATAAGTTTGTTTGACACAACTGGTACAAGTTTGTTCTACGCAACTGGCACAAGTTTGTTCGACGCAACAACACAAAAGTTTGTTCTATAATATACTAGTTTGTTGTACACAACTGGCACAGGTATGTTTGACACAACTGGGACAAGTTTGTTCTACGCAAATGGCAAATGTTTGTTCTACGCACCTGGCACAAGTTTGTTCTATGCAATTGGCACTAGTGTGTTCTACGCAACTGGCACAAATTTGTTTGACACAACTGGCACATGTTTGTTCTACCCAACTGGCACAAGTTTGTTCGACGCAACTGGCAGAAGTTTGTTTGATGCAACTGGCACAAGTTTGTTTGACGCAACTGCTGGGATTTGTTCTAACAGCTGGCACAAGTTTGTTCGACGGAATTGGCACCAAGTTTTGTTCGACAAACAGCAAAAGTTTATTTCGACACCCAACTGGCACAAGTTTGTTCGACGCAACTGGAACAAGTTTGTTTAACATAACTGGCACAAGTTTGTTCGACCCAACTGGCACAAGTTTGTTTGACACAACTGGCACAAGTTTGTTTGACACAACTGGCACAAGAATGTTCTACGCAACATGCACAAGTTTGTTCTACGCAACTGGCACAAGTTTGTTTGACGCAACTGGCACAGGATTTGTTCTATGCAACTGGCACTGGTGTGTTCGATGCAACGGAGCACAAGTTTGTTCTACAGAACTGGCACAAGTTTGTTTGACGCTGTTGGCACAAGTTTGTTAGGCGCAACTGGCACAAGTTTGTTTAACGCAACTGGCACAAGTTTTTTTAATCGAATTGACACAAGTTTGTTTCTTACCTTCAGCGCTAAGTTTGTATGACGCAACTGGCACAAGTTTGTTTGACGCAACTGGCACAAGTTTGTTTGACGCAACTGGCACAAGTTTGTTGTGACGCAACTGGCACAAGTTTGTTTGACGCAACTGGCACAAGTTTGTTTGACGCAACTGGCACAAGTTTATTTGACGCAACTGGCACAACTTTCTCGACGCAACTGGCACAAGTTTGTTCTCCGTAACTGGCACAAGTTTGTTTGACGCAACTGGCACAAGTTTATTTGAGGCAACTGGCACAAGTTTCTCAACAAAATGGCACAAGTTGGTTTGCGTAACTTGGCACAAATTTGTTCGACGCAACTGGCACAAGTTTGTTCGACACAACCGGCAAAAGTTTCTTCGACGCAACTGGCACAAGTTTGTTCGACGAACCGGCACAAGTTTGTTTGACGCAATTGGCACAAGTTTGTTCTACTCAACTGGAACAAGTTTGTTCTATGCAACTGGCACTAGTTTGTTTTACGCAACTGGCATAAGTTTGTTTGATGCAACTGGCACAAGTTTGTTCTACAAACTAGCACAAGTTTGTTCGACGCAACTGGCACAAGTTTGTTAGACGCAACTGGCACAAGTTTGTTCGACGTAACTGGAACAAGTTTTTTCGACTCAATTGGCACAAGTTTGTTTGACGCAACTGGCACAAGTTTGTTTGACGCAACTGACACAAGTTTGTTCGACGCAACTGGCACAAGTTTGTTCGACGCAACTGGCACAAGTTTGTTCGACGCAACTGGCACAAGTTTGTTCGACGCAACTGGCACAACTTTGTTCGACGCAACTGGCACAAGTTTGTTTGACGCAACTGGCCCAAGTTTTTTTGACGCAACTGGCACAAGTTTTTTCGACGCAACTGGCACAAGTTTTTTCGACTCAATTGGCACAAGTTTGTTTGGTGCAACTGGAACAAGTTTGTTTGACGCAACTGGCACAAGTTTGTTTGGCGCAACTGGCACAAGTTTGTTCGACGCAACTGGCACAAGTTTTTTCGACTCAATTGGCACAAGTTTGTTTGGCGCAACTGGAACAAGTTTGTTTGACGCATCTGGCAAAAGTTTGTTCGCCGTAACTGGCACAAGTTTGTTCTACGCATCTGGCACAAGTTTGTTTTACGCAACTGGCACAAGTTTGTTCATACATAACTGGCACAAGTTTGTTCTATGCAACTGGCACAAGTTTGTTCTACGCAACTGGCACAAGTTTGTTCTACGCAACTGGCACAAGTTTGTTAGACGCAACTGGCACAAGTTTGTTCGATGCAACTGGCACAAGTTTGTTTAACGCAACTGGCACAAGTTTGTTTGACGCAACTGGCACAAGTTTGTTTGACGCAACTGGCACAAGGTTCTTCTACGCAACTGGCACAAGTTTGTTCTACGCAACTGGCACAAGTTTGTTTGACGCAACTGGCAGCAAGTTTGTTCTACGCAACTGGCACAAGTTTGTTTGACACAAGTGGCACAAGTTTGTTCTAAGCACTGGCACAAGTTTGTTCGGTGAACTGGCGCAAGTTTGTTCGACGCAACTGGCACAAGTTTGTTCGACGCAACTGGCACAAATTTGTACGACGCAACTGGTACAAGTTTGTTTAACGTAACTGGCACAAGTTTGTTCGACCCAACTGGCAAAAGTTTGTTTCACACAACTGGCACAATTTTGTTCGACGCAACTGGCACAAGTTTGTTTGACGCAACTGGCACAAGTTTGTTTGACGCAACTGGCACAAGTTTGTTCGACGCAACTGGCACAAGTTTGTTTGACGCAACTGGCACAAGTTTGTTCACAACTGGCACAAGTTTGTTCTATGCAACTGGCACTAGTTTGTTCTATGCAACTGGCATAAGTTTGTTTGACGCAACTGGTACAAGTTTGTTTTACAAAACTGGCACAAGTTTGTTCGACGCAACTGGCACAAGTTTGTTCTACGCAACTCTTACTAGTTTGTTGTACACAACTGGCACAAGTTTGTTTGACACAACACTGAGTTGTTCTGCATAGGTAGCAAATGTTTGTTCATCTGGCACAAGTTTGTTCTATGCCTTTGGCACTAGTGTGTTCTACACAACTTGGCTCATTTGTTTGACACAACTGGCACATGTTTGTTCTGCAGCCAACATAAGTTTACCATTTGACGCAACTGGTACAAGTTTGTTTTTAACGTAAATTGGCACAAGTTTCTTCGACCCAACTGGCACAAGTTTGTTTGACACAACTGGCTTTGGATTTTTCGACGCAACTGGCACAGGATTTTGTTTGGCCTGCTTCTTCAGTTTGTTTGGCCTGTCGGCACAAGTTTGTTCTACGTAACATGCACACAAGTTTGTTCTATGTTTGCTTCATTTGTTTGACGCAACTCGCACAAGTTTGTTCTATGCAACTGGCACTAGTTTGTTTGATGCAACTGGCACAAGTTTGTTCGACGCAACTGGCCCAAGTTTGTTTGAAGCAACTGGCACAAGTTTGTTAGACGCAACTGCCACAATTTGTTCGACGCAACTGGCACAAGTTTTTTCGACTAAATTGGCACAAGTTTGTTTGACACAACTGGCACAAGTTTGTTTGACGCCACTGGCACAAGTTTGTTTGACGTAACTGGCACAAGTTTGTTCTACGCAACTGGAACAAGTTTGTTGGCTGCTTTGAATTTGTTTCAATAACTGGCACAAGTTTGTTCTACGCAATAACAAGTTTGTTTAACTAGCTAAACTTTAAAGTTTGTTCTACGCAAATGGCAAAAGTTTGTTCTACGCATCTGGTACAAGTTTGTTCTAGGCAACTGGCACTAGTTTGTTTGACGCAACTGGCACAAATTTGTTTGACGCAACTGGCACATGTTTGTTCTACCCAACAGGCACAAGTTTGTTCGACGCAACTGGCACAAGTTTGTTCTACACAACTGGCACAAGTTTGTTTGACACAAGTGGCACAAGTTTTGTTCTTTGGCACAGTTTGTTCGACGGAACTGAGAGAAAGCGCAAGTTGTTCAGTCACAGCTTTGGCACAAGTCTGTTCGACGCAACTGGCACAAATTTGTACAACACAACGGTACAAGTTGTTTAACGTAACTAACAAGTTTCTCGACGCAGTGTAAGTTTGTTCGACGCAACTGGCACAAGTTTGTTCAACGCAACTGGCATAAGTTTGTTTGAGCACCAACTGGGTTCGTTCTTCGACACCCAACTGGCACAAGTTTGTTCGACACCTTCTGGCACAAGTTTGTTTGATGCAATTGGCTGGATTTGTTCTACTGAACTGGCACAAGTTGTTCTATGCAACTGCCACTAGTTTGTTTTACGCAACTGGCATCAAGTTGTTGGCCATGGCAACAAGTTTGTTCTACCAGCTTGTGCCAGTTGCGTCAATACTGTTCTCAGTAAATGACTTGTGCGTAAGTACAAACTGTGCCGATTCGTGAAGGCACAAACGTGTGCATCAGGCGCAAACTTGTTGCCAAACGACCAGGTGTCGGCGGTAAATCATTCGCACCAACCGGTGCGCCGGTGCTTTTGTGCCGGTTCAGATGACCGCCGCTTAGTCGGCATTAGCCGGTCCCGTTAAACGGCTTGTGCGTGATCGACACAAATTTATTGGCCGGTGCGTCGGGGAACTGACGCCGGACGCAAACTGCGCCATTCCGTCATTACTTTTATTGCCGAACAACGCGTCAGGCTAAACTTTGACTAGCCCGGTTGATAACAGGGTAAACTTGTTATTGCGATCGACAAACTTATTGCTGACCTTGCCGGTATCAAACAACCGGTGCGTTAGTAAACGAACGCCATTGCGGCTTTATTGCAAATAAACAGAACAAACTTTTACCATTGCGTGAAATTTTGTTGCCGATATCAGTGAAGCTTTATTGCCGGTTGAAGCGCCGAGCCCGTCAACAAGCTTTATTGCCGAGCCGTCGTGCCAGTGAAGGTAAACTGGTACATGAAAAACTGTGCCGATGACGTCGCGACGTGCCGGAATAGTATAACGGTGATCAAAAAACACGTGCCCGGTCAGCTGTATTGACAGTTAACAAGTTTGCCTGTGAAGACGGCCTCGGTGACGCCGAATCATTTTGGTGCCGGTCACGTAAGATAAACGTGCTTTGTCAATAAACTGATAACCGGTAAACTTGATATGTTATCAGCGACACCCCATTGCCGGTGCGTCAGCTAAACTGTGCGAGACCACGTCGAACAAACGTGCCGGACGTGTCAAACAAACATGCCGAACCAAGCTTTGTGCCACTTTACGTTAAACAAACTATTACGCCAATTGCATCAAGTAAACTGTAACGTAGTACAAACGTATTAGCGGACAATATCTAAATTTGTGCCGAACCTTGAATGCCAGTGCATAGGGCTAAACGACGCCGAAATGCGTGCGTATTGCGCTCAAGTTGCGGCAACTGATGATTGCAACAAACTGGTAAATTCTGATAACCAGTTAAAATCATTTAAACTGACAACAATGATCAGCTGAAGCTTTGTGCGTCGCTATGCCAGTACTTCAGTACTAAACTATGCCGGTGCGTAGAACAAACGTCAAACTAAACTTTTTTTAACGGCTGGTGAGTCAATAAACTTTGTGCCATTGTAAACTTTATTGCCGAACTAGTCGAAACAAACTTGTGCCGAGACCTTTGGAGTACAAAATTGTGCCGGTATTGTTCTTGCCGGTTAGTGGCTGGTATTAACCGGTGCGTTAAACAAACTTTGTACCGGTGCGTCGACCGGTGCGTCGGCTGACGGTTACTCTAAACCGGTCCGTCGAACAAACACTTTTGCCGAATAGCAAACAAGCATTGCCCTCAAACAAACTGTCGGTGTATGGCTTTTATTAGCAGAACAGACCTAAACTTGATAAACGACTGCTTATTGCCGGTCCGTCAGAAACGTGTATTGCGTCAGTACAAACTATTGCTTAATAACAAGCTTTGTGCCGATTAGCGAAACAAATTAAACGTGAAGTAAACTGTGCCGGTACGCTGCGTAAACTTATTGCGGTTATGTAATGATTTAAACTTTGTGCCGTAGCACGATAAACAAACTTGTGTAATGAAGAAAAAACTGTTGCCCGACGACATTTTGCCGAATGGTCAAACAAACTTGTTCCGGTCGCGTGCCAGTGAAGTCGAAAAAATTATGCCGATTAGTGCGCAAACAAACTGACGCCAGTGCGTCATTAAACTTTATTCCGGGTGCAAGCTTTGTCTTGTGTCGGTATCGGCTTTAATCGGCACCCGGTAGCCAATTTGCGTCGCGCACAGGCCGGTGCGTCAGACAACGACCCATTGCGTCGAACAAAGACGTGCCGTTCGGTGCCTTGATTATCAATTCGCTTTTATTGTTATGTCATTGCTTGCGTTATAAAACAAGCTTGTGACATTATCCATGCTTTATTGCCAGTCAACAAGCTTTTATTGTAAGTCGAAAAACGTTTCCAGTACATTTGCTTGTGCCGAACCAAATCTATTAAACTTTGTGCCATTGCGTCGGGCTGGCAACGGACTGTCTTTTGTGCCAGTGCCTCAAGCGCAAACTATGCCGGGCTAGTAGCTTTGAACGGTGCCCAACAAACTTGTTCGTTGATCGTAAACAACCTTAGTGCGTCAAACAAGCTTTTGTCTTGTTCGATGGTACAAACTAAGCCGGATGCGTCGACGCGTTGTCGAACAAACTGTTGCCGGTGCGACAAAACAACTGTGCCACTTGCGTCGGCACCGGTTGCGTCAAAATAAACTTGACAGCGATTAGACAACGACTTGTGCCGGGTCACGACAGTAACTGCCATTAACGATCGAGAAAAATTGTCCGAGGAATTTCATCAATAAACATTGCCGGTGTAAACTTTGTGCCGATTGCGTCAAACAAGCTTTTGTGCCGAACTGTTCAAATAAGCTTTTGTGCCAGTGGTATTACAAACTTTAACCTCAAACATTTTGTCGCGGTATCATCGACCAGCGAACCTGGCCTGTGTCGTGTTTTTTTAATGCGTTAAACAAACTTGTGCCGACCGTACAACTAAACACTGACGCCTTTGGCACGTCAAGCGCAAACATAACCGGTTCGCTGTAAACTGTGCCCTTACATCGGCGCAGTGCCGGTGCGTCAAACAAGCTTTGTGCCGATTCTCGACGTGCGTGAAGTCGTTAACTGTTGCCGAACCGTGTCGTGCAAACTTGGAGCCCGGTGCGTCATGGTAGTCGGACAAACTATTGATATGTTCAAACAAACTGTTCCGGTGCGTCGTTCTTTGGTAACAGTTGAGTGAACAAGCTTTTGCCGGACGATCGAAGACAAGCCAATTCGTCGGTGGCGGTTAGCAAACTGTGCCGGTTGTCGAAAATGCGCCGGTGAATGAACATTGCCGGTGGTAAACATGTGCCGGTGATCAGCTGGGGCTTGTGCCGGTGCGTAAATTTTACTAGTGCCAATTGCATAGGTACAAACTTTAACCGGGTATGTGGGCTAAGCATTTGCCGACTGAGGTAAACTTTAATCCCAGTTGTCAATCAAACGCTACCTGTGCCAGTTGTGTACAACAAACTAGTAAGTTAGGAGGTAAACTTGTGCCGGTGTCGAAAAACTGTGCCGGACCGTCGTTTTGTACGAACCGTCAGCGCAAACTCTTGGTATAAATTTCAAACTTAGTGCCGGTGCGTCAAACGACAGTTGCGTCAAGGTAAACGACTAACGGTGGTCAGGCGCAACGACAGCTAACGTTGAACAAACATTGCCGAACCGGCGCCCGGTATGGCGGCAAAGCTGTTAGCCGGTACTAAAGCTATTGCTTGTTGCGTAGCGCTTTGTGCCGGTGGCGTCGAAACAATCTTGTGCCTCTTGCGTCAACAGTCGCGACAAACAAACTTTTACCGGTAAGTCGAAAAACGACCTTCCAAAATCGAACAAACTTGTGCCGGCCTCTGCCTCTTGCATCAAGCAAGAGCGACGCCGATTGCGACTGAAACAACAGTAGCTTTTATTGCCTCAAATCGAACAAGCTTGTGCGGTGTCAGCTGGCTTTGTGCTCTTGCATCAAACAAAACTGACGCAGGTGCCACTGACTTTGCCAATTAAGCTCGGCTTTGATAGCACTAAGTCGTAGCTTGTGCCGGTTGCATTGACCAGCCGTTAGTCAAACAGAATATCATTACAAACTTTTGTGCCGATTATCAAACAAACTGTGCCGATTATGCGGTGAAATATAGCACATACGGTTAGTCAAGCTGACGTGATGCCGGTGGCGTCCCAAACTTTGTTGCTCGGTGCAGTGCCGGTTGCATAAATTTAAACTTGTGCCGGTGGTCGGCTACTGACGCGAACAAGCTTGTGCCGAACCATATCGGCGCAATTGCGGTATCGGTGAACCGCATCGACAAACTGCGCCGGTCGTGACAAACTTGTGCCGGTGCGTTAATTTAAACTTCTGCCGGACCGTTATCGAACAAGCGCGTGTCGGTGCGTGAAAAAACTGTGCGAAGTGTGTCGAACAGCTTGTGATCGATTTGGGTGCGCCGGTATCAAGCAAACATGTTGATTGCGTGGTTTAAACTGGTGCCGGTTGCATAAGTTTTAAACTTGTGCCAGATGCAATGAAACAAACTAATTATGGTGCGTAAATGCCGAACCATAAATTTAAACTTGTGCCGGTAGACACAAGAGCGTGTGGTGAATCGGTGCGGCTTATTGATTCGTCGGTACAAACGATGCCGTACGGCGATTTCTTTTAACCAGTAAATCGAAGAAACGCGTGCGAAAATTAGATCAAATAAACTGTTATACGACAGGCGCCGTCAAACTACAAACTGTGAACGTCAAACAAACCTTTTTCCGGACGAAATAAACTTGATGCCAGTGGTGAAAAACTGTTAACAGCTATAAGCTTGTGCCGAACAGATCTGTAAACTGTGTGATTGCGTCAAGCTTAATTTGAGGTTTCGTCGAAACAAACTGTGCCAGTGAAGCAAACTGTGCCAATTGCGTCGCCTGTGCCAGTATGACTTTGTGCTGTGGCACGGTGCATCAAGTGTGCCGGTGCGTAACAAACTGGTGCCGGTGCACGAACACGGCTTGTGCCAGTACGCTCAAGCACAAACCTGCCGAACCGTCAGTACAAACATAGCAATAACGAAACGTGCCGGTGCGTCTTCAAGCTTTTATTGCCGGACTAGTCAAACAACATTAAACAATGTATTGCTTTGTCGAAGAAAAACTGACCTTATTATAAACGATATCAATGCTTTTGTGCGAAATGCGAAACTTTCTGCCAGTACTCGAAAAATGGTTGCCAGTAAGCTCAGCTTTGTGCGACTATCAAGCCTGGCTTTTGTGCCAGTAGTCAGCAAACGCTCAGGCTAAACTGTGCCGAACCTCGAAACAAACTTTTAACGCCAGTGGTCGAAAAAACTTTATTGATATTCGAAATGCCAGTTGCGTCGCTGTGTTGGTGCAAGCTGTAAACTTGTGTGGTCGCCGATCAATAAGCGCTGTGCTGAACAAATCGACAAACTTTATTAGCAAATTACGGCAGGTAAGCGTGTTACTTGCGTCGAAATACGGTGTCAGTGTTTTGTACGGTGCGTCAAACAAACAACATTGGTCGAATAAACGAATACGTTCTTCAATTTCCAGTCAAGCTAAACATGCGTTGTAATTCTTGAATAATTTCTTTATTGCCAGTCAAACAAACATTGCCGGTGCATCATTTAAACATTGCCATATCAAAACGACATGCCGAATACTGTCAGCTTTGCCGTATATGGTTTGCTTTTATTGGTGTAAACAACGCTGGCGATGCGTCAAATAACGATAACAGTCATTAATTCAACATAGCGTAATTTAAACTTTCTGCCGTGCATGCGATGTTTGCCAGTGTCTGTATGTGATCTGCGTGGTAAACTTCAGTGCGTAAGCTTTATTAGCAGGTGAGTAAACGACCGGTGTCAAATAAACTTGTTCGGTGTCGCTGCGAAATGTGCCAGTACATAATTAAACGAGCCGGTGCGTGGTGCAAGTGCGTGTTCGGTGCGTGGGGTATTAGTAAACAAACTTGTGCCGGTGCATCGGTACAAACTTGTGCCGAATATGCGTTAATTTTAAACTTGCTGTTATTGTGCCAGTCAAACGTTTTTGCCGTTGCGTCGGCTAAACTGTTGTGATCAACGATTAACGGCGGTACATAAGTGACTTTGTGCCAGTTTTGTAGAACGACATCGAAGCATTTTGTGCCAGTTAGTCAAACCGCCTTCTTGTTCATCTGCATGCCGGTGTCAGCTTTATTGCCCGGCGTTCTTGACACTGCTGCAGAACAATTTTGCGGTGAACAAACTGTGACGGTGATCTTGTGCCAGTTAAATTTAACGTGCCGGTCTGCCAGTGCGTTAATGGCTTTGCCGGTGAATCAAACGGCTTTGACGATTCTGATCTTTCTGCCGTTGCGTCAACAAACTTTATTAACGGTGCGTGATTTTAAACTTTATTAGCAAACTTGTGCCGGTGCGTCAGGCTGTGCCATTATAAGCGTGATTACCCGAAGGCTAAGCTTTGTGCCGCTGCGTCGGTTGTGCTGCACTAGTCGCTTTTGCCGGTTAATGGGACAACTGTTTGACCGGTCAGCAAGCTTTATTGCCAGTTGCGTAAACGTGCCCGTTCGTGGAATAAACTTTTAGACGGACGCGACAGAACAATTTCTGCCGGTTGGCTTTAGACCGTGCGTAGGGGCTAAACGTCGCCGGTCAATCAAACAAACTTTGTACGTTGCGTCAGCGCACCGTGGTGCCGGTGTGAGCGCAAACTTATTAACAGACCGTGTCAAACAAGCTTTGACGCCCGGGCAAAGTGCTTTATGCCAGTTATAGAATGCAGACTGTTCTTGGTTATTGTCGAAATTCTTGGGCCGGTCAGCGACAGAACAGAAGCTTGTGCCGGGTGCGTAGAACAATCAAACAAACTTTGATAACGGTGCATGAAGTAAACGGGCGGTGCGGCTAGAGGAACAAACTTCAGCCGGTCACGCTCAGGTTTTAAACTTTGTGCCGAACGCGATGAACATTGCTGGTGCTATTTTTATTAACAGTTGAGAGTGAAACTTGCGATTGCAAATTTAAACTGTTGTAGTGCGACGGACAACTATATGAATAAACAAATTGTACAGGGTGCATGTAAACTTGTGCCGGTCTAACGTCGAACAAACTTTCGTGGCCGGTGCGTCATGCGCTTTAATGCCGGTGTGTCGTGAAACTTGTGCCGGTACGTCAGGCTGCTGACAGCAAACAACAGGCAAGTGCGTCGTTCAAACTGTGCTCGTCAGCTTGTTAACCGATACATCAGAAGTGAAACTTGATAACCGATTCGGCTTTGATTGCATGGAAGACTCTTGTGCCATTTATTAACAAGTGCCGGTGCGTCGAAACGCTGTTGTATTGCGTCTTGTGCCGAATATCAGCGCTTGTTGTATTATCAAAATGCCTTGCGTCATTAACCTCATCGCCATTTACTGGGTAACTGATGGACCGAAACTTGTGCCGGTTGTCAGAACAAACTGTTAGCGGTTAGATCAAACAAACTGTTAACCGATTAACAGATAAACTTTTTGCCATTTGTTGATCGACGCGTGACGGTTGCCGATTGCGCTAAATTAAACTTGTGCCGGTGCGTCGAAGCTAAACGATTCATCAAAGTAAACTGATGCCGGTGCATAAACTTTTGCCATTAACAAATTTCAAACTGGCAGTCCGTCGATTGCGGCTTTAGTAGTTGTGTCAAATAAGAAGCTTGTTAACGTTTCTGACATTTGTTGCACCTCAAAATAAACACTGACCGGTCAAACTGGTGCCGGTTCGCATCAGTAAACTGTGCCAGCCGTCAAGCAAACTTTATTGCCATCAACAAGCTTAACAGTATTGCGTATCGGTGGCACGGGTAGTTACGTCTAGTGCGGTATCGGTTGTTATGAGAAACTGTGCCGGTATAGGCACAAACTTTATTGCCGATTCATGAACAAACATGCATGTTGAATAACGGTTGCATCGACAGCTTTGCCGTCAAACAAACTTTATGTTGATGCGAATTTCGGCTTTTGTGCTTATTATCGATCAACAAACATGCCGGTCGATAAGATGACCGACCACGTCGACAAGCGCCGGTGGTCAAGACAAACTGCTAAACAGACGCGATAGATGCTAGCCGGACTAATCAATTAGAACATTATGTAACAGGTAAACGTGTGTATCCTTTCCATACATCGTAATATTGACGGATGTTGATAACCGGTGCGTCGAACAAGTGACCAACCGTGCGGCTTTGCCGGTCGTCATGCCGGTGCCAAACTGTGCCGGTACGTCGACGCCCGGTATCTCAGCTAAGCTTTTGCTGACTATATCAGCTGAGACCGGACAGATTAACCGATTATCATTAACAAATAACATTAATCGAAGTAAATTTGTTAGCCGCAGCGTCAACGAAGTAGCTGCTATTAAACCAGCTTTGCCGACCGTGAAACAAATAAGCTGCAGTTATATTAAACAAAACATAACCGGTGAGTAGAGGTGGTCATCTGGTGAAGCTTGCCGGTGCATCGGTTTAAACTGTTTATTGCGTCGGTAAACGCCCGACCGGCCCAACGGTACAAACTGTTGCCGAACGTGTCGACAAACTTGTGCCGGTGCATCGGCATTGGGGATCGTTGAGATGGCGCATGTTTGCCAGTTCAGATCAAAAGCAAATTGACTTGACAGAACAACGTTCTTTTAATGCCGAAAGCTGGCTTTTGCCATTTGTAAATTATTGTGGTGTCCAAGTGGTGTCTTTAACAAACTGTGGGATTGCGTGAAGGCTAAACGTAGCAGTTAACAGAAGGTACAAACTGTGCTGCCAGTGCGTGAGGCTAAGCCGGTGAATCAGCTAAACGGCGATTAAACTTATTAGCCGGTGCGTCATTAACTCTGATTATGATACAACATGGTGCAAGTGCAAACTTCACTGCCAGTCTGCGTAAGCTAAACTTATGCGACCTCAAGTAAACTTTATTAACCAGTGAAAACAAACTTTTGATACGAGATGATCGTAAAGCTGACCAGTATGATAAATAACATTATGTTGTGACTGCTTTATTGCCGATTCGATGTCAAAGCTACGCGTAATCAACAATCTTGCTACTAAGCGCACGTTAACAACTAACTGTATGGTATCATGACTGTTGTTGAAGTCGAAAACAACAACCGGTGACATGTACGACCATTTAAGCTTTGTGCCATTGCGTCTGATGCCGTCGCGTGTAACTATCGGCAACGTTGGTGAATAGAAAACTTATGCCAGACGAACTATTGCCATTAGCGTCAAATAAACTGTGCCAGTCTTGTGCAAGTAAGCTCTTGCCATTCTGTACCGGTGTGATCGTTCTTGTGCCGAACCCATCAAACAAACTGACCGCCGGTATCAAGCTAAACGCCGGTATAAAACAAGCAGATTGCGACCAATTCGCCGGTTGTTTCAAACAAAACTATTAGCCGGTCAAATCGCCTTGTACGTAAAATAGCCGTGCGGTTGTAGAGACAAACTTTTTGGTGCGCTAGCCATTGCGTGAACAAGCTTTTGCATTAGCTGTGAACTAGTCAAGCTATGCCGGTGGTGGTGCAACGTGCCGGTTAAATCAACAAACGACACGGGTGTGGCTAAACTTGTGCCAGAACTAGTCCTTTAAACTTGTTATGAATGTGTGGTGTGGTGAATTATTCAGTATATATAAACTTTGTCGTTGGTAAATTGTTTAACGATGTCAAATAAATATTGGAACTAGACAAACTATGCCGGTTATCAATAACATTGAGATGGTAAACTTTTATTTGTGCCCGAGACCCATCAAACAAACTTAATGCCAATTATTAATAAGCTATATATAAATTGCGCCAGAAAGAACCTGCCATTTAGCGTCAAAATACTTATTGCCAGACCGCAAACTTTATTACTGACGAAATCAGCTAAACTTTGTACCATTAATCGAAGAGCGTGCCGGTGGTCAATTTATTGCCGGTTGTCTAACAAGCAATAAAACAAACTTAATTAAACTTTATTGCCGGTGCATCAGTTGACTTGTGCCGGTGCTGACGCCGTGCGTCGTGTAAACTTATTGCCGACTGAAACAAGAACAAACATTAGCCGGTTAACAAGTGCGGTACCTCAAACAAACCGTCGAAACGCATTAACCGGTCAGCGTGCGCCGGTTGCGTCGAAACGAGCACTGTGCCATTTGTTCGAACGGCTGACCGTGGTTATCCCGGCGCCGGTTGCATCGTGGCACTATTGCCGACGCGTCGGTAAACTGTACCGGTGCGTAAATTTAACTGGTGCGTGGCTGCCGGATCGGCACAAACTGGTGCCGGTTATAGAATTAGCCGGTGCGTGGAACAAACGTGCCGGCCGTCAAGCTGATTGCGTCGGCTGCGTCGGTAAACTGACGCCGGTTATTGAAACTTGTGCCGGTCGTCGAACAACGTGCCGGTTAAGCTTTATTGCCGGTCGTTAAACAAACTGATGCGAACCGTTGCGGCTGCGTCAAACAAACTGACCAACGGTGCGCTTGTGCCTCTTACGCCGGTGCGTCGAAATTGTCGGCGTTGTGCCTAATAAGCTGTGCCGATTCTTTTGCCGCAGTGCGACGAGCTGGCGCAAACTGTGCCGGTACGTCGGGTAACTGCGCCGGTTGCGTCAGTGCGCTTTGTGCCGGTACGATGAATAAACTTCTGTCGTTGACAAGCTTTGTGATTTGTGCCGGTGCGATCAAATCGTTGAGAGAAACGACTGTGCCGAATGATCATTTAAGCTTTTGTGCGTGGTACAAATAAATTAAACTTATTGCCAGAGAAAAAATTTCGGTGCGTGAATTAAACTTGTTGCCGAACCTTTAAGATAACTGTAATAACCGGTGCCGGTGCGTAGGTGCGTCAAACAAACTTTGCCAGTTATAAACAAGCACAGTGCCGATTACAAACGACCGCCACGATAGCTAAAGTACGACAGGTGCGACTTTGTGCTGTTGTGGCTCGGTAGCTGTGCGCCGGTTTGAATAGAAGAAAACTTGTGCCGACGGAGAATAAACAAGCATGTGCCCGACTATGGTAAACTTTATTTGGTCACAACGGCTGCGATAACCGCTGCGTCGGCTTTGACGGTGCGTCAAATAAACTTTTGTGCGAAATTAGTCAAATAAACTGACCGATGCGGCGTTTTAAACTTTGTTGCCCATTGCATCCTTGTGCCGGTCTGTCAAGCAAGCTTGTGCCGACCGTCAAACCGTATTGCTCAAACAGACTTTATGCCGGTTATCGAGCAACTTTGTACCGATTGATTAAACTGTGCCGGTACGTTAATTCGCAACCGGTGCGTCAACAAGCGACCTTGACAGATACAAACGGCAGGTGTCGACAAACTGGTGCCGATTACGCTCAGAGCAAACATGCCGGTGCGTCCAACAAACATTGCCGGACGTTTGAAACAAACTTTCGGCACGCTGAATAGTAACTGCCGTTCCGGCCCACTCAAGCTGAAACTTGTGCCGATTCAGCTGGCGACATCATTTTAAACATTGCCGGTTAACTAAACGATAACCGAACAACGGTCAACGACGACCAGATGTTAAACTTGTGCAATTAGTCGGTAAACGTCGTCCAGAAACTGCGCCAATTCCATTGAGCTAACTGTGCCGGTTGTCAACAAACGTGCTGGTGCAATCTGGTGGCGTGCCGGTTGGTATGGCTAAACGTGACCAGCAGTACGTCAGGCTGGTGGCCGGTGTAAAACAAACTGATAACACGATGGTGAGACAAACTTTTGCCGACTATGAAGTGCGCTTTGACGCCGATTGACGTCAAACAAACTTGATACGACTTTGATATAAAGTAGTTAAACTTTATTGTATTGCATAAGAACAAGCTTGCCGATAACCAACGATTGCTAAATTAACGTTGTGCCGATTAAATCGCTGACAACGATTGCGTCAGCACAAACTTTGTGCCAAATTATCGATTAAACATTGCCAGTTGCGCTCAGCTTTATTGCTTGATTATCAAGCTAAACGATAACCGTTAAACAAACTGACCGCCGGTGCGTCAAGTAAACTGTGCCGACCTCAAGTAAACAACGAAGTGTGATCGGCTAAATGACGCCGGTTGCTTTGTTAGCCATTTGCGTACTTTATTGCCAGTAATGCTTGTCGGCTAAACTGACGCCGATTAAACAGAACTTTGACAACCGGTGCTCAGTAAACTTTTGTGCCGGTTACTTCAGGAAGACAAACGACCTTGTGCCGATGCGTCGGGTAAGCTTTTGTTAACCATTAGTCGAAATGCTTTGCCGGTTGTAAACGTTGCCGGTATAAGTACAAACTGTGCCGGTGTCCAGAACAAACTTATTATGGTATATTGCACCGATTGACTCGGTGCTTTGACCGCCGGCCAAGCTTTGTTATCATTAGATCAGTAAACCCCTTGTTTGTTTTGACATCGCCGCATTTGGTCGTTGCTGAGCCCGACAGGCGGTCTTTGGAGAAAACACCGTTGCCGGTGCATCAAGCAAACGACGCGAACCTTAAACTGTTGCCGATTGGTCAGACAAACGTATACGAATTAATATCAAACAGGCTTGATGGCAGGACCTTCACAAGCTTGTTGCCGATTAGTGGCGACTGACGCCCGTTGCTTTTGTGCCGGTGCGTCAAACCAGCTTCGTGCCGAAAATCATCAGGATAAACTGGTAACTGGTAAACGAACAAACTTGTTGCCGGTCGATCGAAAACTGTGATCGTCGTCGGCGGCAGGTGCAAACTTTGACGCCGATTAGCGTCCGACGTGTAGTGGTCGGCGCTTGTTGCCGGTGACTTTGACGATTGAAATCACAACAACTTGTGTATTGCGTCAAACAACTGTGCCGGTGCGTCGAACAACACGCCGGTACTCGAAGCAAACTTTCTGCCGGTTATAAAACTGATGCCAATCCGTGAAACTGTGAATAGTGTATTGAAGTTAGCGTCAAATTTCTTGGTGATCGGCAAACTGACCGATGTTCAGCCTTGCACCGATGAGCAGATCCAGGCTAGCTTGTGCCGAACGAATCGGCGACCGGTATTGGCTGAGCTTGTTAGCCGTTTCCGTTCAAACTGACGCCATTATGAAACTTGTGCCGGACTAACAAGCCGGACCATAAACTTTGTTAGCCGGTGCGTCGGTGGCTCAAGTAAACTTTTATTGTCGGTACTGACGCCGGTGCATAGAACAACGACCGTGTCGAAACAAACTCGCCGGTGACGCAGGCCGGTTAACAGAAGACAACCCGTGTTCGAGCCAGCTATTGCCGGTTGTCAATGGCGGCACCGATTCTTCGGTCGCTTTGTGCCGGTGCCAGTGGGTAAACTTTGAAGCATCTGCCGGTATAAATGTACCGGTGCCGACAACCGATTATGCGGCTGCGTCGTGCGTGCCGGTATATCTGAGCGACAACTATGTGGTTCGTCGTTCGGCTGCTATGGTCGTCTGAATAACTATGCCGATGGTCCGAACAAACTGACGCCCGGTAGTCGGGCAAACTGACCAGCGGTTATGTTAAACAAACTGTGCCGGTTGAATCGCCTTGTGCCGAAACCGTGCCGGTATGCGCAAACGTGCCTCTTTACATCGAAGTAGCCGGTGGCGAGCAATGAAGTCGAAAAACGACGCTATGCCGGTGCATCTGGCACAAACATTGCCAGCTGCGATTAAACGCGAACCGGTATCGGTAAACTGATGCCGGTATCGGCAAACTTGTTGTATTGCATCGAACAAACTGCGCCGGTGCCGATTAAACTGTACGAACAGATCAGTAAACTTTACTGCCGGATGGCGTCATTTTTAAACTGTGCCGGTGTGTTAAACAAACTTGTTAACAGCTCTTTTATTTGCGTCAAACAAATGCCGGTACCTCAGGGCTGGCAGTGCCGGTGCGCAGAACAAACTTTTGCGGTTGTGGCAAACTTGTGTGATTTGTCTGACCGGTCGTAGAATTTCAAACTTATTGTGAACAGATCAAAACAACATTGATAGAACCCGTAAACAAACTTTGACATTTGTGTCAATTTCTGTGTGCCGAACGCTGACGAACCAGCTCAGCTGAAACGTGCCGGGTGTTGACTTTGTGCCGTCAAGCAAACCGGTTGAGTCGATCGACTTGTGCCGGTCGCGTGCGTATATGTGCCGGATCAATTAAACTGTGCCGTTGCGCTCGAACAAGTGAAGCTGTGCCGGTGAACAGGCTAAACTTTGTGCCGGTTGCATCGGTACAAACTGTGCCCGTGCGTAAGAACAAACTGTGCCGGTTACATTCGAAACAACAAACGACCTTGGTACGTAAGTAACTTTTTATGGCCAGAACAAACTTATTGTGCCACTTTGTCAAACAAACGGTGCTCAGAATGCTTTATTGTCGTAAATGAACTTTATTAACCGGTCTAAGTGGCTGTCGCCGTTGTATCGGTGGCGCCGCTGAACCTCCAAGCTTGAACCCGATTCACATGGGGTTAAGGTGATAACCCGGTTCACGTCCAAGTAAACATTCCAGTGAAGTAAACGAGCCGATTAGCGTAAATTTCGACTTGTACCAGCTAGATCAGGCTACACTGGTGATTGCATAGAAGATAAACTTGTTAACGGTGCGTCAAGCAAACTGCCGGCCAAACTTGTGCCGGTAATTGTTGGTGCGTAAGTGCCCAGCCCGCCGGCTGGGTACGGACTAGATCAGGCTCTGCCGGTGCTGTCTGATCGTCATTCAAACATCAGACAACTATTAGCATTCGTCATTATGATAATTAAACTGACGCGGTGGAAATCAATTCGGCGATCCATCGAGATAAACTTTGTGCCGGTCTTTAGTCCGTCAACAACCGTGAAGTCAAACTATTGCCATTTGGCTGTGTGCCGGTGCGTCAGAACACAAACTGTATGACCGTAAGAACAAACTTTGTGCCGGCCGCCTTGACCGCTGAATATAGTAACAGACGATTATGAACAAACGCCCGGTGCATTCAAGCAAACTTTGTTACCGAATTCGTCAAACCTGCCAATTATAATTAAACTTGGTTAATTACGGTGTGTAAATTAAACATTTTCCAGTTGACTAAGAGGCAAACTTGTGCCGATTCGCGTCGGGCTAAACTTGTGCCGGTGCATCGTTAAACTGTGCCGAGTGACAATAACTGTTGTTTGAATTATAAACTTTATTGTGTCCGTGGCGAACAACGTCGGCTAAACTGATAACGGTAAACTGTGCCAGTGCGACAGAACAAACTTTGACCCGGTGCCAGAACAAACTGACAGTGTAGAACAGAAATTGATAGCTGTTTGTGTGCCAGTGGAAGTATCGGTGCCATTGCGTCGTACCGGTACGGCGGGCCGGTATCGCTTTGCCGGATCATCATTATTGCCGGTTATAGGGCAAACTTTGGGCCCGTTATGAACAAACTTTGTTCCCGAGACAGACAATTTGCAAACTTGTGCCGACCCGTCAAACTGGCGGCTTTGCGCTGTTGCGTCGGCTTGTCTTGTCGACAAACTGACAGCGGTAAACTGTGCCCGGTGACAGGCGCAAACTGAGCGGTGCGTCGAACAAGCGTGCGTTACCTCAGAACAAACTAATCGCGGACTATATGAAAGCAATTCGTCAACAACATGACCGCCCGTTGCTAACTTTGTGTAAATCAAGCAAACCCATACCAGTTATAATTAAACTTTATTAGCCGGTGCATGAAGACAAACTGTGTGGTTATAACCGGTGTGTCGGTTTGCTGATAACCGGTGCAAACTTTGACAGCGGTAGATCGGCTTTGACGCGGTGCAGAAGGTGTGATATTGAAGCTTTGATCGCCGGTTATAAACAAACTTTTTGCCATTACATCAATTTAAACGTAGCAATTATAAGAGGCGTTCTTATTGTATTTGTGCGGTATTGACAAACTTAATTATTGTGCCAGTTCGATAACATTAAACGCTTTATTGTGCGTCAGTAAACGCGGTTAAACTGCGCACGACCGCCGAACTGTCGGGTGGTCGTGAGTGTCAATAAACTGTGCCGGACATCGAAACAAACACGAGTCGGCGCGTCGGCTACAAACTTTGATGTAAATTTGTGCCAGTTAACGTAGAATGCTTTTTATTAGCAATTAGTAAATTTAAACTTGTTAACCGGACCCAAGAACAAACTTGTGCCGGCGCATGGGTAAACTTGTGCCGGCATTATTAGCAGTTGCGTCAAGTGCCGGTGAATCATTGCTGCGTTAACGATCAAACTTGTTGTGTGATCAGTGAAGCTTGTGCCGAATGATGAATAAACTAATGCCGGTGCGTTAAGCGAAATCAAAGTCTTTTTGTGACGCTAGATCGTTCAAACTTTTAGATGGCTTGTGCCCGTACGTCGTTTAGTCAAATTAAGCTTTTATTGTCGTGATGATCAAGCAAACTTGACAGTAGTCAGAAGATTAAGCTTGTGATAAATGTGTCGGCGGTTGTGCTCAGTTAAACTTTATTGTATTGCGTCGGAGTTCTTGCCGCAGTTAGCGTCAAGTATCTGCCGGTGAAATCAACACAGGCCAGTGTAAATTGACGATTGTAAACTTGTGCCGGTGTAACGTGGTCGATTAGTAAATTAAACTTGACTTAGTCGCGTAAATTAAACTTGTGCCGGTCTGTGAAACAAACTTGTGCCGGTGGCCAGCACAAACATTAGTTATAGTCAAACATGCTGGTTGCATAGACAAGCTTGTTGCCGGTTGTTATCAGCCGCCGAACCCGGTGCGTAAGAACAAACTTGTGCTGGTATAAATGAGATGTGCCGGTGTCAAGTAAACTTTGTGCCGGTTATGAACAAACTTGTTGCAGATTGTGTCGAACAAACTGTGCGGTACGTAAGTATGCCGATTCCCATAGAAACAAACTTGTTAACGGTTGTCGTATTATGGTGTCTGCGTACCAGTTAGGCTAAGTGGCTAATGCCGTTGCGTCGGCGACGGACCTGGTATTTGACCAACACATTTGTAATTCTTTGTGCCGGTTGATGTTAAGCTACAAACTTGTTGCTCACGAACTAGATCAAGCAAACGAGGGCCGGCTCGAAGACGACTTTTTGTGCCGGTGCGTCAAACTGTGCCGGTCGGTCGACTTATCTTGATTGCGCCGGTAGCCGGTGCATGGGTGAAACTGTTGCCGGTTTGAACAAACGTGCGTTCGTCAAACTTTTGTGCCGGCGGTGATCAGAACAAACGTGCCAGTTAGTCGGGCTGTGCCGTGCGTTAAACATTGCCATTGTGCCGGGCGCTTTGACCGGTCGTCGGTAACTGTGACTACATCGGTAAGCGGCCGGTGTAAGACAAACTGTGCCGGTGCGCAGAACAACTGGCGTGATTATAGAACAAACTTGTGCCCTTTTCTTTATGCCGCCGCAGAATGAAGCTTGTTAACCGGCGGCTAAACTGTGTCGTTGTCGTCCGGCGGCTTTATTGCCGGTGTGAAGACAGAAAACTATCATGTACGATGTTGACCCGACTAGATCAGCTCGAAGCAAACTGAATGATTAGTGAGATCTGCGGCTTTGATGTGGATGCGATAATAAACTTTATGCGTGTCAGGCGGCTTTGTGTCGTGCGTGAGATGACGCGAGGCACGAGACGGCGACAGAGGCTAAACTTGTTGCCGGTTGTGAAGCAAGCTTGTTGCCGGTTGATGATCATTTGTGCGTAGTCAAACGCACCGGTGCGCTCAGACTTTGTGCCGGTGTGTCAAGTAAACTGAACCCGTGCGTAGTAAACTTGTATAGGTTTTGTGTCAAGCAAACGTGCCGGTGCTGAAGACTGAAACTTGTGCCCGAGTTTTGTCGAGTTCATTTGTGCCGGTACGTCGTGCCATTCAACAAGTTACAAACTTCGTGCCAAATTCCAGCAAATTGAAACTGTGCCAGTTGTCTCAGGGCAAACGCGGTAGATAGAATGCCAGAGACCAATCAAAATGTGCCGACTCGTCGGTGGCTTTATTGTTAACCGGTGAACAAACTTGTGCCGTCAGTAAGCGACGACTAGCGTCTGCGTCAACAGCGGTGCGCTGTGCCGGTGCGGCTCAGCAAACTTTGTGCCGGTGCGTAAATTCAAACGTGCCGGTTAAATTCACTGTGCCGGTGCGTGGTGCGTTGTCAAACTGGAGTTAGTCTCGGTAAACTTTGTGCCAGTGGCTTTGTGCCGGTTGCGTTAGCCGGTGCGTTGAACAAACTGTGCCGGCGAATCAACGGTTGGTTTGGCTGACAGCGATTTGCCAGAACAAACTTGACAGGTTGCTAGAAGATGACTTTTGTGCCGCTGAACCATTAAACACTTATTGCCACCTGTAATTTTGCCGGTTCTATCGATAAACTTGTGCCGGTGCGACGGTTTCGCTGTGCCGGTACAATTCAAACATTAACCGGTGCGTAGAACAAACCTATGCCGCAAACAAGCTAAACTGATAACCGGTGCGTAAATTTCCAGTTACTAATAATGGGCTAAATTTAATGCCGGTGTCAAGCAAGCAGTGACTAAACTGACAGATAGTCAACTTGAGCCAGTAATAAGCACTGATGCCAGTGACTGAAGCTTGTGCAGTTGATAATCAAGGCAGCTCAACCGATCGTCTAGCTGCCGGTGCGTAAACGAACTTTGTGCGTGTGTCAAACAAGCCAGTTCGTAACATTATTAGATGACAGAGTTTGAAGCATGTGCCGGCAATGTCAAACAAACATTGCTGAACCCGTAAACAAACTTGGCTCAATTGCGTAAATTTAAACTTATTACATCAACAAACTTATTATGGTTAGATGAGATGAAACTTTGGCGGTTAGCGGAACAGGCTTATTGCCATTTAAAGTCAGGCAGACTTGTGCCGGTTGCGTCAGAGTAAATTTATGCCAGTTGCATAGAACAAGCTTGTGCCAGTTGCGTGGACCAAATTTGTGCCGATTATAAGGCTAAGTACCGGTTGAACAAACGACCGGTATCGGTAAACTATTGCGTGCTCATCATTTCGTATGCCGGACCAGTAACAAGCTTGCAGTTGGCTCAGAGCTGGCGCGCCAGTGCGTCAAACAAACTTTGGGCCCAGTGCGGCTCCCCTGCCGAGACTCGTCAACATCGCTAAGCTTGATAAATTGCATAAACTTGTGCCAGTTGATAAACGCGTGCGAACCTTGCTAACACTGTCCCCAGGTAAACCGACAACTTTATTGTAACGTCAAGCTTTGTGCCAGTGCGTCAAACAAACTTAACCGGTGGTTATAAATAACGCTTTAACCGGTGCGTTACACAAACATTATGTGCAGTACGTGGCGCTCGATTACATAAACTTTTATTGCCAGCGCTCAAATAGCAGTTAACGTCAAACTATGTGCCGGTGCGTGAGGCCCATCGCGACAACGTGTGTCAAACAAACTGTGCCGGTGTGATCAAACAAACTTGTGCGGCCATCAAGTAAGCTTATTGCCAGTGCGTGGCTAACTGACCGAGTCGTAAACTTTTTATTGCCGAATGTGACAAACCCAAACTTGTGCCGACACTGTAGTAAACTTTGACCAGCGGCAAATCATTAAGCTGACCAATGCGTCGAGAAAAACTGCGACAAGTAAACTTGTGCCGGTGCGTTGAGTAAACTTTCTGCAGTTGTGTCAGGCTGCTTTGTATCGACTAGCATTAAGAACATGCCAGTGCGTAAATTAACAACTGATAACCGAGTTCGTCCATTAAACTGTGCCGGTGATCTAAACTTGAGCCGGTGCGTCGGTAAAGCCCGATTGTGTTCGACAAATGCCGGTTTGTTGAACTTTAACTTGTGCCATTGTAAACTGGCTTGCAAGTTGGTCGGTCGCTGTACCGGTTGGCATGGGCTAAACGACCGGCTAAACTTTTATGCCGGTGCGACAAACTGGTGCCGGCCGGTGCCGGTCGTCAAGCCTGTTGCCGGTTGATATCGGTGAAGCTTTGTGCCATTAGCGTCCGAACAAACTGGCCGGTGGCGTTGAACAGAGCTGTGCCGGTGGTGAACGACTGTACCGGTGGTCGCGCTGACGCGGTGCGTCAAACAAACTTGTGCCGGTCGTTGCGGCACCTGACTTGTTGCGTCAAACAAACGCCTGCTGACGCCTCTTTAAAACTGTGCCAGTGCTGTAGATGGTCGGCGGCGCGACCTTTCTGCGTCATTTCGGTTGCGTCTAACTGCTTGGTGCCTCAACAAACGAACCCGGTGCAACGTGCCGGTGCGTCCCAACAAACTGTGCCGGCCCACTGCGCCGTCGGGTAAGCTACCGAGGTCGCGTCAACAATACTGCAATTTAGTCAAGCTAAACTGTGCCAATTGGTAAATTTAAACTTGTGCGGTTGTGTTAATGAAACTTGTTGCCTTGATTGCGATCAAACAAACTGGGCCGGTGCTGAGACTAACGTCCGAAAAGCTATTGAGTAGAACATCTTAACGTCAAGCTTTGACGGTGATAAGTGACGCCGGTTACATAAACAAACTTTGTGCCAGTTGTCAAATTGCCTTATTGGCAAACTTGTGCCGGACCAGATCAAAACAACAACATTGCCGGCTAGTGGTACAAACACTGTGCCGGTAATCAGCTGAAACGGTAACCGGTAGTCTCGTAAATGCCGGTGCGTTAAATAACTTGTGCCGGTGCGTCGACAAACTTGTGCCGGTTAGTTAATTTTAAACTGTGCCGGTGCGTCAGTAGCCGGTGCCTCATTCAGCTTATTAGCCATTAAATAATTTGTGCCGGTTACATAAGTAAACTTTGTGCCAGTGCATACTTGTGCCCATGGCGTCGACAAGCGACCTGCGCGAACAAACACGATAGCGTAAATTTTAAACTTGTGCCGGTGCATCAATTCAAACACTATTGCCGGATATAAGTCAAACTTATTGGTGCGTAAGTAAACCTATGCCACTGGTGTAAAACAAGCTTATTGCTGTGCGCTTTCTGCCGAATGCGTCAAACAACGGGCCGGTGCGTGAAGATAAACTGTGCCAGTGCTTTGTAACAAACTTGTGCCAGTGTAGCTTGAGCCAATGCTGAAGGCTAAACGCCGGTGATAACGAAACAACGTGTCAAACAAACTTGTGCCATTAGAACAAACTTATGCCGGCCGTGAGCAACGACACGTGCGGTTGTAAACTTGGACCGGTTGCGTTCAGATAACACGTTGTGTCAAATGAAGCTTGTTATTTGGATTGTGTAAAACAAACTTGAATTGGATGCGTGGAACAAACTTGTTAGCAGTTGCATCGAACAAACTTTTGCCGGTTGCGATGGAACAAACTTGTGGCGGTTGCGCAAGAAGATAAGCTTGTTGTGCATTTAAATCAAGCAGTTTATTGCCGATTCCGTCAAACATTATGCCATTGCATGGGATGAAACTTGTGCCGGTTGCGTAGACAAATTTGTGCCGGTTAAATCGAACAAGTACACCAGTTGCATAGAACAAACTTATTGCCAGTTCGCGTCGGTATTGTCGTCGGACAAACTCAGTGTGTGCCGGTTTGTCAAAAAAAACTTGTGCCAGTTGCGTCAAACTAAGCACGGGCCATTCGTCGAACAAACTTATTGCGGTTTCGTCAAGAAAACGTGCCGTCTGGTATCAAGCAAATGTCGTGCAAGATGAATAGAAATCTTGTGTAGTTCAAATCTGTAACCTTCATCTGATTCGCGATCAAACAAACTTGTGCCGGTTGCGTCAAACGTGCCCATTGCGTCAAACAAACAGCCAGTTGGGTCCAGGCGGCTTATTGCCGGTTGCGTTAAACAAACTTTGTGCCAGTTGCGATCGAAGCTGCCGGTTGCGTCAAACAAGCTTCTGCCAGTTGTGCCAGTTGCATCAAACAAACTTATTACCAGTTGCGTAGAACAAACGTGTGCCAGTTGCGTAGAACATCCTTGTGCCCATTGTGTCAAACAAACTTGTGCCAGTTGTCAAACAAACTTGTGCCAGTTGCATCAAACAAACTTGTGCCAGTTGCGTCAAACAAACTTGTATTAGATTGGTTTTCGACTTATTGCCAGTTGTGTTCAACAAACTTTATTGTTTATCGAACAAGCATTTTGATTCGCGTCGAACAAACTTGTGCCAGTTAGCGTCGAAGAAACTTCTTGATTAACGTTAAACAAACTTATTGCCAGTTCGCGTTGAACAAACTTCTGCCGGTTGTGTCAAAAACAAACTTTGTCGGTTAAATAGAACTAAACTTTATTGCCAGTTGCCTGGAAACAACCTTATTGCCGATTTCGTCAAACAAACTTGTGCCAGTTGCGTAGAACAAACTTGTGCCAGTACGTAGAAGACAAACTTAAACAATTGTGTGGGAACAAACTTGTGCTGGTTAGCTTCAAACAAACGGGCCGGTTGCGCTGAGACAAAATTGTTGCCAGTTATTCAAACAAACTTGTTCAGTTGCGTCAAAAAACTTGTGCCAGTTGCGTAGAACAAACTTGAGCCAGTTGCGTAGAACAAACTTGTGCCAGTTGCGTCGAACACACTTGTGACAGTTGCGTTGAACAAACTTGTGCCAGTTGCGTAGAACAAACTTGTGCCAGTTGCGTAGAACAACCTTGTGCCAGTTGCGTCAAACAAACTTGTGCCAGTTGCATCGAACAAACTTGTGCCAGTTGCGTAGAACAAACTTGTGCCAGTTTCGTAGAACAAACTTGTGCCAGTTGTGTCAAACAAACTTGTGCCAGTTGCGTCGAACAAACTTGTGCCAGTTGCGTAGAACAAACTTTTGCCAGTTGCGTAGAACAAACTTGTGCCAGTTGTCAAACAAACTTGTGCCGGTTGCGTAGAACAAACTTGTGCCAGTTGCGTAGAACAAACTTGTGCCAGTTACGTAGAACAAACTTGTGCCAGCTGTGTAGAACAAACTGTACTGGTTATTCAAACAAACTTGGGCCGATTGCATGGGACAAATTGTGCCAGTTAGCGTCAAAACAAACTGTTCAGTTGCGTCAAACAAACTTGTGCCAGTTGCGTGCGAACAAACTTGAGCCAGTTCGTCGTAAACTTGTGCCAGTTAAATCGAACACACTGTGACAGTTGCGTTGAACAAACTTGAGCCAGTTGCGTAGAACAAACTTATTGCCAGTTGCATAGAACAAACTTGTTGCTGATTCGTGAAGACAAACATGGGCCAAGTTATAGAGACAAACTTTGTACGAGGTTATTGTCGACAAACTTGTGCCAGATGCGTAGAACAAACTTGATCTTGATTGCGTCGAGAACAGAGCTTGTGCCAGTTCCATCGAACAGAGCTTGTGCCGGATTGCGTCAAACAAACTTGTGCCGATTCATTAGAATAAACTTTTGCCATTTTGTGTCAAACAAACTTGTGCCAGTTGCGTGAACAAACTTGTGCCGGTTGCGTAGAACAAGCTTGTGCCGATTACGTCTAAAGCGCTTATTGCCGGTGCGTAAAACAACTGCTGTGCCCCAATTGGATCAAATAGAAAGACCCAGTAAAGATAAACTAAACGCCGGTCAAATCAAACCGTGCGTCAAGCTGTTGCCGAACACGTAAATTAACTTGAACGATGGCGTGAAATTAAACTTATTGCCCGGTGGTATTATTTTCGGATGGTACAAACTTGTGCCGTTAACGTCGTACAAACTGTGCCAGTGCATCATTGCCGGTGACAGTTAAACTGCCGAACATTGGCTAAACTTTATTCAGTTGTTCAAACAATTTTGCCGATTGCGTCAAATATCAGCAAACTTTTTATGTTCAGTTGCGTAAATTTCAAACTTCGCCCGGTGCTTGATAACCGATTAAATAAATTTCTGTGCCAATTGCATGTATTGGTTAGTAGAACAAACTGTGCCGGTGCATCGAACTGCTTTGTCTTGGTTGCAAGACAAGCTTCCGTGCCGGTCTTGAAAAGAACAAGCATGAGCCGGTAGCATTCTGTTTAAACTTTGCCAGTTCACAAAACAAGCTTGATTAATCAGTAACAGTCTGTTTCGTTAAACAAGTAAACGACCTTGTTGCTCAATTAAACGTGCCGATTGAATCGTTTAATACTGACGCCATTGCATCAAACAAACTTGTGCCGGATGCGTCAAACTGTTATTGCGTCGTGCTTTTAGCCGGTTGTAAATTAAACGTGCCGCGTGTCAAGTAAACTTTGTGCCCGACGCATGGGCTAAACTTTGTCGGTGCGTGAAATGGCGAGCCCGTAGAACAAACTTATTGCCGGTGTGTAAATTAAACATTAACTGGTGCTCAACAAACGGGCCGGTGCATAAGTAAGAACGTGCCAGTTGCATCAAATAAACTGTTCCGAACGCTTATTGCCGGTGTGTTCAAACGAGCCGGTGCGTGAACAAACTGGCAACCGGTGCCAGGCTTGTGACAGACAGGCCAATTTATTGCCGGTGTGGAACAAACTTGTGCCGGTATAGGGTATTAGTCGTAAACTCTGCCGGACCTGCGTAAATTAAACTTTAGATTTATGGACCGGTATGGGAACTAAACGTGCGGTGCCGTCGGCTATAAACTGCTTATTGCATGCAAACTGTGTGATTGGCGACTTGTTGCCAGTGCGCCAAACAAACTGTGCCAGTCGGGGAACTCTGGCTTTTGCCATTGTGGCTTTGTTCGGTGCGTCACCTTTTCTTAGCTGATAACCGAACCTCCGTAAACGACGATGATCGGCAAACTTTGTTGCTGTTCGTCCGGTACAAGCTGCTGCCGTAAACTGTTGCCGATTGGATCAGTAAACTGACCGGTGCATCGAGCACAAACTGATAGCCGGTGCGTCAACAAGCTGTTGCCGGTGCATCGGTACTATCGGTGCGTCGTAGCTTTGTACCGGTGCGTCTTAGTCAGGCAAGCTTATTGCCGGTGTATCGAACAGAAGCGCCGGACTAATGAAATTTAACGAGCTCTTGTGCCGGTAGATCGAAGCAAACTGACGTAGCCGGTGCATCGGTACAAGCAACCGGTTGTCAAACAAACAATGCCGAACATTGATGGCGCTGTGCCCGGTGCGTCAACAAACTGGCCGCAATTGCGATAAGTGCTTTTGGCTCTAACCCGGTGCATAGAACAAACTTTTACCGGCTAGTAAATTTAAACTTTATTGCAGCCATCAACTATGCCGGTGCATAAACAAACTGGTGCCGGTGCATAGAGCAAACTTTTGCCGATTAGCAGAATTAAACGGTAGCAGTCAACAAGCGCGTCGAACAAGCTTTTATTGCTGTTGCCGGTTGGGTCAACAAGCAGAACAAACGTTTGTCAAACAAACGTGCCGATTGCGTCAGAAACACTTGTGGGCCGGTGCGATCGAACAAACTTTTGTGCCGGTTTAAATCCTTGTGCCAGTGCGTAAATTAACTTGTGCCGGTGTAAGCGTGTCGGTGCGACTTATTGCCATTTATTAATGTAACTGTGCCAGTGCTGACCAGTTCTTTAATATGATGTAATCGCATTGCATCGAAGCAAACTTTGCCATTGGTCGAAGATGCGCGCGTTAACAAACTTTGTGCCGGTGCGTCGAACAACTTTGTGTGAACAAACTGCCGGTTGTGTCATTCAAGCTTATTGCCGAACAATGTCAAACAAACTTGTTGTGCCGATTGCGAACTAGTAAGAACAAACTGTGCCGGTTGTCGACAAACATTGCCGATTGCGTCGGGTACAAACGATATGCTCCGGGCACAAACGTGCCGGTGCGTGGTAAACTTTTACCGGTGTAGATAAACTTGACCGCGTGTCGATTGGTAAATTTTGACAACCGGTAACAGACCCATTATTAGTTGAAACGCTGAACCTTGAAACGAACGGTATAGAACGTGCCGGTGCATCAAGTAAACTTTTGTTCGAACGCGTCGAGCAAGCTTATTAACGGTGGCAACCGGTTAGTAAACGTGCCGGTGCGTCGACCAGATCTGACAGTGTATTGACCGGTTAGTGGGTAAGCTTTTATCAGCGGTGCGCTCTTAACTGGTGCATACAAACGACGCCGATTAATGAAGACACAACATGAGCCAATTACATAAGTGATAGTCGGTAAACTGACGCCGAATGCATGAGACAAACTTGTGCGGTACTATGCCAATTCAAACTGTGCCGGTTAACCAATTTCTGTGCGCCGGTGTAAAATAAACTTTTGCCGACTATTAATCGAAGTAAATGCCGGTGCGTAGAATGGGGCGATGAAGACAAGCGATAACCGATTGCGCTTGATAACTATTATCAGGCAAACGAGCCGATACATAAACTTTGGCCGATTAACGTCAAACAAACTGATAACAGTTATCGGCTCAAACTGCCAGTGCATAGAGATGGCCATAAGCAAACGTGCCAGAAGACAAACATTTGGTAAACTAAGCTTTTTATTAGCAGTTGACCAGCGACCATCTCAAACCAAAGCTTTATTGTATGGTCAAACTTTGAACGATAGCGTAAACAAACTTGTCAGTTGTTTTGCCGGTTGTCTCCGTGCCGGTTAGTAGAACAAACTTGTGCCGGTGGCTTTTTGACGCCGGTGTAATTTAAACTGACGCGGTGTGAAGATAGAGCCAGTAGCGGACGCGTAGGGCAAACTTTGTGCCCATTACGGCTCGACAAACTGTGCCGGTGCACATAGGGCGGTGCCGGAGCATGAGCGGTTGCGTAAGGCCTGCTGCCAGTTCCACGTAGAGATGAACGTTCGCCGATGCGTATTAAACGGGCCGGTGCCATAATTCTTTTATTCTGACACGCTTGTGCCAGTATCAAACTAACGCCGGTGTAATTCCGATTCAGAACGCGTGCCCGTAAGTGCTATTAACCCAGCGACAGTTAAACTGTACCGGTGTGTGAGATTTAAGCGAGCAGTCGATCATTCAACGCGTTACATAAGTTAAACGTAACCGATAAGTAACGCTGTGCCACGGTAGTCATTCTTTTCGTTTTATTTAACAGTGCGTATCAGCGCAAACACCGGTACGCCGATATTTTAGTCATTTGCTGTGCACCGACCAAACTTTACTTGACCGTCGATTAAACTTTTATTATGTGTAAATTACGCTATTTCAAACTTTTGCCGGCCATGCCGTATAAATTCATTCTTGTGCCGGCTAAAGTCAGTTCATTCATTTCTTAGAACCCGTGGAGTAAACCAGAAGTAAACTTTATTAACCGGTGCGTCGTACGTGCCGGTCGCGTGGCGCTTATTGCCGGTGCGTCGAACAAGCTTTGTGCCATTGCTTTTCGGCGTCAACGTGCCAGTTTCGATCGAAGACAAGCTTGCCATTTAAACTTTGTGCCGAGACGGTCAAGCTGACTTGTGCCGAACAAACAAACTTGGTCGGTACGTCGCTAAGCTACAAACTTATTGCCGGTGCGTCAGGGCGTCATTTAAACGTTGCCAGTAACGTAGAGGTTTCTTTGACGCCGGTTGCAGAAGAACGACTGCTATTGACGGTGCGATCCAAGCAACGTGCCGGGCCGTCAGTAAACTTTATGCGCGACCATGCGCGCCGAACAATGTCGACAAACTGATAGCGATTGAATCGAATAAACGCCGGTGAATAAACAAACGCGTTAACCGTCGGTAAACAGCGAACGCTAGATCGGCTTTGTGCCGGTGCGTCAAACTTTTTAACCGGTGCACTTGCGATCGTTGACGATATCGATTGTCAGTAAACTTTATTGCCGGTGCAAACTTGTTGCTTGTACGTGGAACAGCGTGACGGTTGCGTCGAAGTAAACTTCACCGGACTGGATCGGGTGTTTATTGCCGACAAGGTAAACTTGTGCCGGTGCGACAAACAAACTTTGTGCCGGTATCAGGCTGTCGGTGGTGAAGTGGATAGCGTGGGCTAAACTTGTGACGGTGTCTGGTAACTGTGCCGGTTAGCTTTATTAACCCGGCGCGCTGGGTGACGCTGCCGGATAGGGCCTGATCGGTAAACCCAGGCCGGTTATCAGAACGTGCTGGGATAGTACTCTCTTGCCGGACCGTCCAGGAAACTTGTGCCGGTGTGATCGAATGAAACATTGTGCGTGAAGGTGACTTGTGCCCGGACAAGTGCCGGTTATTGGCGGCGTAGCCGATTCAGGTCAGAACAAATTTGGCCGCCAGTTGCGATCGAACGGCTGATGTGGTGATCGAAACTGTGCCCGGTGCCGGTGCGTCAAGTAAACTTGTGCGACGTGTTGGCTGACCATTAGTCAGCGGCGGGCCGGTGCGTCGGGCAAACGGCCGGTTAGATCGAAGCGCATTAGCGGTGGCTCAGAACAAACTTATGCCGGTTATCAGCGCAAACGTGCCGGTGCATCAAACAAACTTTGTCGCCCATTGCATAGGGCAAACTGTGGCGGACGAACCTCCGAAACAACGCTGTGCCGTTAGATGGTAAACACGTGCGCGTGGCATCCTTTTGCCGGTGAGCTCGTAGCGGTGCGTTAACAAACTTTGTGCCGATCGAAGACAGCGTGTGAACTGTAGCCGGTTAGTCCAAGTAAACTTATTGATTGCATCGGTACAAACTTTGTGCCATTACTAGAACTATTATGGACACATAGGGTAAACTTATTATGATTATAGGTAAACTTGTTAGCCGGTATAGAAGATACAAACTTATTGCCGGTCTGTAAGCAACGGTACATGCAAACTTGTGCCGCTGGCGTCAGTTAAACGACTGCCCACCTGTAAACTTTGCAGATAACGCTGGGAGCTTTATTGCCGAACAGCGTGGTGGCATGCCGGTGGTAAACTGTATGAATTATGTTAATCACTATTCTTCGAACTAAATCAGCTTTCTGCCGGTTGAACAAAACCCCAGACGTTGTAAACTTGTCGCCAGATCGTCAAAGTAACAACGCCGATTAACGTTAACAACGACCTTGTGCAGAGCAAGCTTTGTACCGGTGTGATCAAGCAAGCTTTGTGCGGTATCAACATTAACGCATTCGACTTAATAACATTGTCGTCTGAGCCAGTGCTTTTTATTCTTGTGTCAAACTAACTTTTATTGCTGGTGTAAAGTAAACTTGAAGCAGTGCGTGCCAATCATTTATTGCCAATTCGCGTCGTTTAAACTTTGAGTTAACGAGATTCTTTTGACAACAGGCAAACGAACGTCAAGCTGAGTATGCCATTAAACTTTGTGCCAATTAAATAGTTAAATTTCAGTTCGCATTAAAACTGTACCAACGTCATTTGTGCCGTCTTCGTCAATTTAAACTGTGCCGAACAACGTGCCGAGATTTTATAAATAACTTTGTGCCAGTCAGCTCTTTTGAGCCATTCGTCGAAGACTATTCCGGTTTCATCAGCATTGCCGGTGCGCAGGGTGCCATCTAGTCAAACAAACTTTGTGTCGAATTATAGACAAACTGTGCCGGTGGCATGCTGTGCCAATTTCGTCAAACAACCTTTGTATGGCTGCGTCAAACTTGTGCCGGTGCGTCAAGCTTTGTGCCGGCCGTCGAAAGAATCGTAAGCACTGTGCCGGTGGAACCAAACAAGCTTGTGCCGGTGCGTCGCCGTTTGCGTCGATTTGTGCCGATTGTGTGAGACAGCTTGTGTAGATCGGCGCGTGACCCGCATCGGTAAACTGTTGTTGCGCAAGAGGCTGGCTGATATGATCTGTCAAACAAACGTGCTTGACAAACTTGTGCCCTTGCGCGTGCCGGTTGCTCAAACGACTATTGCGTTGGCGGTGCGCAGAACAAACTTGTACCAGTGCATAGATGCAAACTATTGTATTGTGCCGGTGCGTAGAAGATACAAACGTAGACCCGTGCACTCGCCGGTGCGAAAAGTAAACTTTATTATACGTCAGAGCTGACCTGTTAACCGACCGCGTAAATTTAAACATTAGCCGGTTCTTGTGAAATTTAAACTGTGGCGGTCGTCGTAACCAGCAGTTCCATCAGTTAAACTGACTTGTCAGGCTGTTATGATTATAAAATGGCGCGACTATTTGTTAGCCATTGCAGAACAAACTGATTAGTGGTAAACTTTGACTAACCCGACAGGATGAAGCTGACCCAGTTGCTGATAACTGGCCCAGGCCCGATTGCACGCTCGGGGGTGAAACTTGACGCGATTGCGCCGTCGGCGCAAACTTTATTGCCAGTTACGCTGCGACCCGATGTTAAACAAACTTTGTGTATTAAATCAGACAAACTGTGTAGGGTACAAACTGATGGTAACGTCATTTCTGCCGGTTATAAGTTGCCGGTTAGTGGGGCTTGTGGGCCGGTTTATTGCGGTGCGGTACAAACTGTTAGATCAGGCGACCTGTTAGCAGTGAAGATTTAAACTTTGTGCCGATTAAACTTTGATAGCCGATTAACGACCAGTTCATCGAGATGAGCACTGTGCCGGTGCGTCGGCTCAAACTTGTGCGATACAGAATAAGCTTTTGCCATTGTCAAACGCAAACTTTATTAGCTGGTGCCAGGCCAGTGCGATACAAACTGTGCCGATTATGAAGCTGCCGGTGCACAGCTTTTGTGCCAGTGCAACAAATTCTTAGTTATTAACCAGAACAAACTGACCGAATATGCGGTGCGACAGAAGCTTTAATATGATTATCATTTGGCACTATTAACGGCCGCATGAAGTAACCGGTGCGTGAAATTAAGCATTTCAGTTGACAAATTTCAAACGATAGCAATTGCGTCGAACGTGCCGGTGCGCATCGGTTGAAACATTGCCGAGCGGACGGTTAAACTGTGACGGTGCGTAGAGGTGCCGGTATTTCAAGCAAACTTTCGCGGTGCGTCAAGGCTGGCCGGTTGTGATCAGCGTTTAAACGGTGCGCTCAGAGACAAACTGTGCGGATGGCGACAAAGGCTTGCCGGTTAACGTAAATTACGCTGGGTAACCGACGCTTGGTGCGTCGAAACAAACCTGTAGCCCAGAACTGACCGGTGTAGTCGAACAAACTGACGGTTAGATGATTGCGGGCAAACTGTTGCCGGTGCGAAGAAGACAAACATTAGCGAGCCTGCCTGTGCCGGTGCGTAAACTTGATAGCCGGTGCGATGAAGACAAACTTGTGCCGGTGCGTCGGCCGGTTCCATCGGTACAAACTTGCCGGTGCGTCGTAAACTTGTTAACCAGTCCACGTAGGTAAACTTTGCCATTGTCAAAACAAACGCCGGTGGGTAACTTGCCGGTTAAACTGATATGGTGCAGAACAAACTTTGATGTAATGTAGAGGCTATTTGCTGACAACTAATTAGCGTCAAACAAACGGAAGCAGTTATAAGGTAAACTTTTGTGCCGGTACTGATATCGGCCGTCAAACTCCTGGTAAACTGAACAGTCAAGCATTGATCGTCTGACCTGCTGCTGCCGGGTGCGACGGCGTTGCGTGAAGGTGTGCCATTAGTTGGCTGAAGGCTGTGCGGTGCGTCCTTTAAACTTGTGCCGGTGCGTCGGTACAAACGATGAACGAACGACGGTGGCGTGGTACAAACGACCGATTGTTTCAAACAAGCTTTGCCGATTGCATATGTGAAGCTTGGGCCGAACCTCAAGCAAACTTATTAGTATTAACAAACGTGCGAGATTAAATGGTCGCTTTAACTGTGATAAATTTCGCCCGCATTGGCAGTTACTGTAGAGACAAACTTGTGCCGGTGGCTTTATTATGGTCCTGATGACGTGGGATGCGAAAGAATAGACAAGCTTTGCCGGTCCTAAGTGTTAACCGAACAGTAAATTTCGCTCGTGCCGGTAAATGAGTACAAACGGGCCGGTGTGAACCTCTTGATTAAATGAGTAAACTGTGCCGGTGCATCAGGCGGGCGTGCTTTTGTGCCGGTGAAGTAGCTTTGACCAGAACAAACTTGGCGATCAATGCAACCGGTGCATAAGCAAACTGTGCCGAACGACGGTAACGTGAAGACAAATCAAGCAACTATGACCTTGGTGCGTCAGGCGGTGCGTCAGCCAGTTGCGATAGCCGGTTGCGTAGGCAAACGTGCCGAACGCATAAAACAAACTTTTGCCGGCCGAACAAACTTGACGGTCATCGGTGTTCTGTGCCGACCACGTGAAGGCAAGCATTGCCGGTGTGATCGAACGAAACTTATTGCCGGTGTGCTTTTATTGCCGGTTAATAGTGCAAACTGTGCCAGTGCGCTAAGTGGCTTGTGCCAGTGCCGCAAATTCAAGCGTAGCCGGTGCATCAAGCTTTTATTGCCGACGCGTCGATCAACTAACGAATCGGTGCAGCTTTGTTGCATAAGAACAAACTTGTGCCGGTGTGTCAAACAAACTTGGAGCGGTGCGTCGAACAAACTGATATGGTGCGTGTTTTGTGCCGGTGCGCGTAGACAAACATTGCTGATTGCGTAAATTTTAAACTTGTGCCGGTGCAGTAAACTTTGTGCCGGCCGTAAGAACAAACTGACCAACGTACATAAATTTCTTTTGCCGTGTGTAGAGACAACTGTGCCGAACAGTCAGTAACCCTGTGCCGTTATCAAACTTATTGCCATTAATATCAGCTAAACTGTGCCGGTCGTCGGGTAGCTTATTGTAGATAGCGATGATAAACTATTGCCGATTCTTTCGGTGTGTTTGATGGTCGGTGTATGCCGGTGTGTCGAACAAACACGACCGCTGCGCAGGCTTTGTGCCGCCTGCGCAGGATGAAACGTTGTGAACAAACTGTCGTGTCAGTGCAAACTTGCCGATTCGCGACAGAACAAACTTGTGCCGATCACGGAATAAACTTGTGCCGGTTGCGACAGAGTGCCGGTGCGATCCAACCGGAGCCAGTGGTAGGTAAACGTGCTTATTGCGGCACCGTGCGACAAACTGACCGGTATAGTAAACGAGCCGGTGCAGCAGAACATTAGCCGGTGTGTGAAGCAAACTTTGTGCCGGTGTGTCTGAAGTACAAACGTGCGGTTACGCAAACTTATGCCGGTGCATAGAGGTAAACTGTGCCGGTAATGTCAAACAAACTTGGTGATTATGGTGCCGGAATAAGACAAGCATGTGCCGGTGTGTTGAGACCATAAGAACAACTGTGCCGGTGCCTGTCAGAAAAACACTGATAACCCCAAACTTGTGCCGATTCAGGGCAAACGGTTATGGTCAGATCATCGCGGTGCCATTGCGTCGATTTCGCTTTGTCCCGGTTTCGGTGCTTTGACGCTTGTGTTTTTATTGCCGGTTGTCAAACAGACACAGACGAAAACCCATCGGTGCCGGTGCCGGTGGCGTCGGTGTAAATTGCGTCGTAAACGTACCGGTCAATAATTGGCCTCCAGTAACGTGCCGGTGCTAAATTTAACATTGCCGGCCCGATGAAGTGGCTTTGACGCTGCGTCAAGTAACAACGTATGCTTTTGATAGTCCAGGACCGCAAACTTTCAGTTTTTTCTGTAACATTGCCCGGTCATCATTTTGCTGACGTTGCGTCGGTTTTACAAACATTGCTGATCAGTTTCGCGCAGCCGGTGCTGTTCAGTTGTGTCAAGCTTTATTAACCGGATATAAAACAAAATCGAGGCGCTTTATTGCCGGTGCATAAGTATTCTTTGTGCCAGTCGTAAATTAAACTTGTGCCGGTGTCGAACAAGCGTAAGTGGCTTGCCGGTTCATAGAACAAACTTATCTTGACTAGCAAATTAAACTTTGTGCCGGTTCTTGATGCCGGTGGTCATTTTAAACTGTTTATCGGTGATACTCGTCGGGCAAACTGTGTAAACAAATTTTATTAGCGGTGATCAACAAACGGTGAGTCAACAAACTGAACCTCTGTGAACGCAAGTTTTAAACTTTTGCCGGTGTAAACTTGACCTTGAACGTATGGGGTGTTTAAATGTGCCGATTTTAAGGCTGCCGGTGCAATCGACGTGAACCTAGCGCGGTGAATCAAACAAACTTTGGTACTTGCGTTAAGTCCAAGCTTTGGTAACCGGTGACGCAACGATATTGCGCTTTGATAACGATTGCATAATTCAAGCTTGTGTTGATTATCGAACTGATAACCGGTCAAAACTTCATGTGGTGTCGAAGACAAACTTGTGCCGCTAACGCCGGCTTTTAACACCTGGCTTTTGACGCCGGTGTAGTGCAAACTGTTGTGTCGGTGTGTCAAACAAAGGACGCAGTCCGTGGCTTGGTGTAGAACAAACTTTGTGCCGGTGCTTTGTGCCGGTGCGTCAAATAAACTTTGTGTCGGTGCGTCAGAAGATGCGAGCCGGTAGCGCAAATTAAACTTGTGCTTACGTACTAGCAGTACGTACTGTGCGGTGCGTGGGTACTTAACGTTGGGCAAAACATTAACGATACGTGTCAAGCAACTTTACATTGTGGTCATGTGAGGTGGCTATCGCGTTCTGTAAAAACTTTATTGTGCTTAGAACAAACTGACAGCCGATTCAACAAATGCAAACTTGTGCCAGTTACGCCAGAAAAAGCTTCTGCCGACAAACGTGCCGGTAGTCGTCGACTAGTGCCGGCGGTATTAACCCATTCGTCGGCGCAAACTTGTGCCGGTGTCAGGCGACAGATTGTAAACAAACTTTGTGCCGGTATGTGTCGTGACTATCGAAAACTGACCGCCGAACTGGCGACAGAACAAACTTATGCGGTTATCGACGACTTGTGCCGGTATCAGAAGGCTAAACGTGCCGGTTACGCGTTCTGCCGGTTTTACCAGAACAACAACGACCGCCCGATTGGTGAGGTAAGCGCTGTGCACGATATCGGCTTTTATTGCCGATTCATCAGCAAACTGTGCCGGTTAGTCGATAAACTGACCGGTTCTGTTAGATCGAACAAACTTGTGTGAACAAACTTGTGCCTGACCCATCAGTAAACTTGTGCCGAACCATCGATTAAACTTGTGCCGGTCAACGTCAGAATTGTGCCGGTGCAACAAATTTAAACTTTAAACGCCGGCCTGTGGCTTTTTTGCCGATTAGTAAATTTAAACTGTGTTGGTCCATAAGTAAACTTGACAGCAGTATAAATTTGGCCACTGGCGTCAGTATTGCCGGTTGCGTCAAAACAACTCTGCCGAATATCAAATGAGCCGGTAAACAGGGTAAACTTGTCTTGACCGTGGTAAACTTGTACCGATAATCTAAACTGTGCCAATTAAACGTAGAATTAAACTTTATTAGCAGTTGTGCAGAGGCAAACTTCGGTTGTCAAATGAAACGACTAGCAGTTAATCAGATATATTATGCCAGTTGCGTAAGGCTGAACGTGCGGTATATCAAACGGCGAACGCGTAAACGCATTAGCTATGTAGGTTTAAACATGTGCCAGTTCCACAGAATGAAACGTGCCGGTACACTGAAACTTCTGCCGATAACGTAGAGGTAAATGTACCGGTGCGATCGATCAAACACAGTGCCGGTGTCGGACAAACTTATTGGGCGTCGTCGAACAAACCGGTGCGTGAACAAATGTAACCGGTGTCAAACAAGCTTGTTAACTGAACAACAAACTTGGCCGGTGCGTCAAATTTTAAACTTTGTGCCATCCGAACAAACTTTATTGCCGGTGAGTGTTGACAGTTAACGCAAACAAACTGTGCTGCATTTAAGTCAAACAGACATTATGATTGCGTCGACAAGTATGCGCTGAACCAAGTTGACGCCGGTTCGTTGTACCGGATAACGCTATCGAACAAACTATGCCAGTCATAAAATCCGGGCTACAAGCCGGTTTTAACTGACGTCAACAAACGTATAAACGGTTCGTCAAGCGTTGCCCGGCCTCTTTGTTGCCGTCTCATTATGCCGGTAATGGCGCCTTATTGTAATCTTTGATATTAGCTTTGAACCTCCAGCTTTGATGTATTAAACGCTGTGGGTGCGTTAGCTAACCGACACATCGAAGTGTGCCAGTATAACGCCAGTTAAACTGTGCCAGTGCAACTCAGGCTGAAGCGCATGCCAGACCACTACAAACTTGATATACTAGTCATTATGAATAACGTCAAGGCCATTAGTTTTGTGCCGGTTGCTCAACGTCGTAAATTATTAGTATACTGACCTTGTCATAAATTTTAAACTTGTGCCGGTGCAATTGCGTCGGCTAACTTTAGACGATTCTGAAGAACTGTTCTGTTACATTCAAAACAAACATGTGCCGGGCCGTCCAACATAAACTTTTGACCTTTGTTGCGAAAGAACAAGCTTGACGGTGCGTCGTGCCGATTAAATAGAACACGGGCTTTCATTGTTTATTCGCGTTAATTCTGGTGCGTGGTACAGCTTCTGCCGGTTTGTCGGTTTTGTGAACGGTGGCTGTTAACCGATTGACCAACAGAGAACAACGTGCCGGTTTTCAGGCGCAGGTAACATTAGTCAAGCAAACTTTGGCCGAACCGTTGGTAAACTGTGTGAACTCGTCAAGCTTGTGCCAGTGCGACAAACTTGTGCCATCTCCCCTCAAGCGCAATCGTATAAGTAAACTTTGTGCCGGTGAGGCTGGCTTGCTATTGCCCTGCCAATTGCGTCAATGGCGTCAACGCGCGGTGCGTCAGGGCCAGGTAGAACTGGGTGACAAACAAACTTGTGATGCCTCGGCTGCTTTGTGTATCGAATTTATTGTGCCGGTGTGTTGCTTTTATTGCCAGTTGTGACAAACTTGTGCCGGTGCATCGGTAAGCATTGCCCGTTGCGATAAACAAACTGTGATTCTGTCAAACAAGCGACGCCGGTGCTGTGAACACAAGCTTGTTGCCCGACCAGCGTCGAGCACGTGAACTGCGTCGATTCTTGTGCGGTGCGGGTACAAACTGTGCCGGTGTGTCCAAACAAACTTTGTGCCGGTGAGTCAGTAAACTTTGGCCGGTACGTCGTTAAACATTGCCATTGCGGGTAACGACGCCGAACAAGTAAACGTTGCCGGTGCATTCATTCCATTACTTTCTGCCGGCCATCAGAAGTGTTTTAACAAGTGGCTTGTGCCGGTTAAATCAAACTGTTAGCAAATTATCGGCTACAAACGCCATTATCAAAACGTGCCGGTGTGTCGTTAAACTGACCAGCGGTGATCGAATAAACGTGTTGGAACCGTTAAACTGTGCCGGTGAACGGTGAGATCGAACAAACTTTGCCGGACGGTAATCACAGCCGGTACATCGGTAAACATTGTACTAGATCGAACAAACTTATTAACCTGCGTGGGCTAAACTGACGATCGTGTGTCAAGCAAACTATCGCCGGTGCGTAGACAAACGTGCCCATGAGTGGCTTTGTGCCGATGAACAAACTTCTGCCCATTAGTCAGGTAACCCCGGGCGGTTAACGTCAATTGACCTTGATGCGTTGCGTCAAACAAACTGTGATTAACCTGGCACGATAACCGGTGTTGTTAGCCGGATGGTGATCAGCAAACTTGTGCCTGTTAGATTTCGGCCATTGCCGGTGTCAGTTGGCGTCAGAGACTTTATTGGGTGAAGACAAACGTAAACATGCCGGTGTGTTCAAGTGGCTTTTTGTGCCGGTTATATTGGTACAAACTGATGCCGAACGTGTCGAAAAAACGATAGCGGTCAAACAGAGGTAAACTTGACTAACCGATACTCGGAACAAGCGACATTAACAAGTAAGCTTTATGCCGTCTCCAGCAGACGTCAATATGTTGGTTATAAATTAAACTTATTATGAACAAGAACGTGCCGGTCAAATGAAACAGAACTGACCACCGATTAACTTTTGACCGTCTCGTCAGTAAGCTTTTATTCTTGATGCCGGCGCAAACTTTTGAGCAGTGCGTAGAAATTGTTCTTGATAAAATCGACAAACAACGTCAATATGCCGATTGTCAGACAACTTTGAAACCATTAAATGAAGACAAACTTGGCCGGTAACAAGTAGCCGGACCCAGTGTCCAAACAAACTGTGCTTGACAGATTTCTTATGCAGTTATAAAAACAGACAATGTGGTGTCCAGCAATGGGTACAAACTTTGTTAACTGGTATTGAGTTTTCATATTATGATTGTCAAACAAGCTTTGTGCTTTAATTGGTAAACTTGGCCGGTGTAAACATCGAACGCTTTATTATGAGACTCTTGTGACAGTGCACGATTAAGCTTTTGTGCCATTGAAATCGTTTTTCGATTAGTCCAAATTTGCCGTGCTTGGTGCATGAGTGGTTGTGCCGGTGCTGCTAGATCAAATTGTGCCGATTGTCAAGACAAACGATGTGGTCGTGCCGATATCGCTCGGTGCTTGTGCCGGTGTGTCTTGACCGATTTACAATCAAGTAAACGGTGGGGCCGGTGCGTCAGAACAAACGTGCCAGTTTCATTCAGCGCTTTGATAGCCGAATATGGCACAAACTGAAACGCCATCTGCTCAAATGCTTTTGTGTCGGTGCATCGTAACCGGTGTGAAAAAACGCTGATCGTGCGTCAGTATAAACGTGCCGATAACGTCAAGCACGATAGCATTATCGAAGCCGGTGAACCGGTCAAACTTTGATAGCGGTGCGATGTTTAAACTGTTGCCGGTGCTCGGTCCCATTGCCATTGCGCTCGGTGTCTTTGTGCCGGTGTGTCGACAAGCTTTGACAAGTGACAACCGTGGCCCGTGCGTCGAACAAACTGATGTAGTGGCGTGAACCATTGCCGGTCGCAATGTTAGGCTGTCACCGGTTTCATCAATTCGGTGCTGCCGGTGTCAAACAACTCAAGCAGATAATCAATCGACATCAGGTTTTTAATCTGGTGCGTGAGCAGATCGTCGGACAATATATGGTGCATAAGTTGAAACGTCTGGTTTTAATGGTAACCTTATTATTGTGCCGGTGCATCAAGCTGAAACGTGCGCGTTGCATCAAACTGTGCCAGTTGTGTCAAACAAACTGTGCCGTCGGTGATCAACTGTGCCGGTGGTCAAACAAACTGGCGAACTAGTCGGCTAAATTAGTCGAACAAACTTATTGCCGGTGTGTCGGGCAACGTGCCGGTACAAACGTGACGCCACCTGTACACTTATTAGTCGTGATCGTACTTGTTCCGTACGTGAGTTTCAAACTGCCGTGCGTAAACAACTTCTGCCGGTGCGGTCAAATACGGCAGTGGAATAGCGTCAAACAAACTTTTATTGCCAATGCGTCAAGCAAACTTGTCTCGGTGAAGCAGAAGATGAAGCTTAATTGCCGGTATTGTGGGGGCAGGCTTTGTGCCGGTGTCAAACGATAGCACTGTTGCGTGATTATAAATTGTCAAACAAACGAGCCGGTGCGCAGAAGGTAAACTTGTGCCGGGTATGTGGACAACATCATCGCTGTTCAATGTCCAGGCCCAAACTTGTTGCCCTTTAACGCCCGATTGTATGGTAAACTGTTGCCGGCAGCAGAAAGAAAAACGAGTAACGTTCATCAGTTCAGCTGTAATTCTTTTGAATTTAAACTTGATATGGGCTTGTGCCAGTTAATTAAATTGCTGTCGGTTGCATAGACAAACTTGTTAGCAGTTCAACGTGAACAAATTTGTTAACCGATTTGAACAGGCAATTTGTACCGGTGCGTCAGAAATTTGCGTCGAACAAGCTTTATTGTCTCGTCGGGCGACTGTGCCGGTGATGAAATTAAACTTGTGCGTCAGAAACAGGCCAGTTAACTTGTTATGATTAAACTTATGATTATCAATGGCTGATAGTAACTTATTAACCGGTGTACCAGTGTCAAGCCAGTCGGATATCATTTGAGCATTGAACGTCAGGCTAACGTGAGGCAATCATACTCTGATCTTTCGACATTCAACAACTGTGACACCCGTATCATTCACAAATGCTCTCAATGCCAGAACATCTGCTCTGTCACTGCTGCGATCAACTGATCATATTCTCACGTGGACTATACTGTCCCGCTCATCCTTGCTGGAACATCTCCCATCTTCTCAAAGCTCTGCCACCCCTGCAGCGCAAATCTCAAATAAACATATTCTTACAACAAAGGCATCTTCTTAACTACACTCTCTCTCACTCACCCATTACTGCTGCTATCTGCAACATCCTCACAATTCGATACGCTGCAATCAACTCCACTACATCTATTTCCTCACTCGTTTCTATCGATAAACACAATCCTGCACCCTTTCGCAGTCTTCTATTACAACACTCGTCTTGAACTCTACAGCATCCCACTGCCAATCATTCTATTTCAAATCATGCTCAAGCTGAAGGCTTATTTCTGCTAGCGGCCTTCAGCCTCCCTTCCTCCCAATCAGTCGTTGCATTTGGCTGCTATTACTCGCAACCATCCTTTCATTCTTTCCTTGCTGAAATGCACGGTAAACACTACACAGTTTCGCCCAATTTCCTTCTGCTCATCCGCTGCCTGTGCCTGTTGCGACGAAATGCCCATTCATACGGTTTCCTGGTGTTTCGACTGTTCATGCTCTCCTCGCTCTGGTCCTGCACTCATCTTTATCTCACCTGAAGCCTTTCGGCTCTTCCAACGACGTCTCGGCAGCAACTCCCTCACGACTCTGCCACCCATCTTGCAATGCTGCTGCATGACCATTCGCTCCGCACCTGATACACCCGCTACTATATGCCTGCAGGCTCGCTATTACACTTCCGCTCCTAGCTGGGCTGCTGGCTCCACCTAACGTCATCCCCCATTCACATGAACCTTCTTTGATGCTCTGCTATTCAACAGGCTTCATGTCACCCAGCTGCTCGCTCACCAAAGCATGCATATATGTCCTTCCATTATCACCTCGTTGGTAACTGCATCTTTGGTTCGTCTCGTCACCTGCTCATCTCTCTATTTATCCTCTGACTTCCCCAACAACTTCTGATAGTGAAACCCTGTCTTCTCATGGTGACCTATGTGTTTTCAAACATCATCCCCTAGTGTACACTATGCTCGCTCGTGCTTCACTGCTGTCACTACAGCCTTCATGAACTCTGCCTGTTTCCTCACATAACCGTGTAAGCACATCTTGACACCACCGTCCAGAACTCTCCACAGCACGGCTTCGTCCATATAACAAATTTCTCTATAATTTTCTACATTGCTTCTCATACTCATCCAAAAAGCTCATATCGTCTCTTCCTTCCCGATGTTAAATTCTCAATCCGGGGAACCTCCTCAGGAACATCGTTTTAGCCATCTTTCTCTTTTGCCTCATTCAAACCTTCACTACTACTACTACCACCTTTAGTCTTCTGCTCCTCAACTTCCAGGCCCGAACCTGTGCCTCAGAACTCAATTCCTCTTTCCTCACACCTCTCACACCTCCTTTGTGTTTTCTTCTTCTTTCCTCTTTTTCTTACTACTGTCTTCCTATCACTTTCATATGCCTTACTCACACTGCCCTCATTAAAGGCAAGTCCTCCCTTACTCTTAACTTAACAACTCCTTCCCTTTCTTAGGGATTTTCTCCTTTAATACCTTTGCCTCGACATCTTCACTTTCATTCCCAACACAAAGCTCCAGTCCAGCCACCACTCAGCCTTTCTTTGCCATCTCACACACCTTATCTATTGCCTCCATTCTAACAACCAAATTACTTTCCCTTACCTGGGCTTCTCCAACATCCTTGCAGGCTGACCATCGTGCCATCAGCCCTGTCCAACCTCTCGTCCAACCCTGCTCCCCTTCCTGACCCAACACCCTCTAGACCTGCTCCTCTGCCATCTCCAGTTTTGCACCCACTCTTACTTTAATATCCAAGGACCCCATTGACGCCAAATTATGTAGGGGCCTTCTTCTCTCCACAATTGGAGCAGGATATTGAACTAAATCTGAAGGTTATTAAATGGAAACTCTGACTTTCCTTAACCTAATTAATTACCTTAATATTAGTGGTCTGAGACCTTCAAGCAAATTTATACCTAACTTGGCCTATACCTAACTTAATATAGTTCATCAAAACTTATCTGTATTCTATCTTCATACTACAATGGCAAAATACTTTCAACTGCATATGGTACCAAACAGTGTATATACAGAAGATATTAGATTAATAGTCTGGTGTAAATTATTAACATAATACTATGCAGTTGAAGATAAATCTTTATCAAGTCTACTTGGAATTTTCCAGCATTGATTTGGTATACAGCCTCACTGTCAGCCTGACTCACATTCTGATTCATCTACAATGGTTTGATTTCCTTGGAATATATCTTTCAACAATCACTTGATATGTTTTCTGGCTATCAATTCATACCAGAACTAGAATAAATCAGAATCTAGGTTCCCATAGCTGATTTAAAGACAATTTATAATACAGTTCACACAACTGATTTGCATGTACTAAGTTTTCCATATTTCCAATAAAATGTTTGGTAAAACTTCCCAGTTTTCATCGTGCCACATTACCCAGTGTGACACATAACAGCAATTTATAGATATTTGCTCAAAGCAGAGCAAGCATTTAACTATGGGCATCCAGGTGAAGGAAGTCCACTCTACCCTACCACTCTCAAGCAAACCAAGTAAAAATAAGAAAAAGCAACATGAAAAATATACAACAGACATTCATAACAAAAACACAAAATAAACATAATAAAACATCACAACAACAAAACAAACAATCAATTCACACAAACCATCTGTCATCATACAAGCCCAAACTTAGCCTACCACAGCTTGCAGCTACATTCTCTTCACTTCACCTGCCTAGTTTCTAGCCTTCCATGGACTAGTACCCTGGTTCACCCTCACACATACTTCTACAGGACCTCTTCAACCATCCCTTCCAAGAACTCTCTAGCCACTTCATCCACACTATCATTCTCCCTATACTTCTGCCTATAATGCTTCTCATACTCATCAAAAAACTCGTAATGTCTCTTCCCTTCCCAATGCAAATTTCTCAATCGGGGAACCTCCTCAGAACCTGTTTCTTCTTCACCTCTACCCTCCAGCTTCCTTACTATTACCAATGCCTTCTTTCATTCTTCCAATCGATGCTCACTGATCTGACTACCCCTCCGACTCAGAAATTAAACTCCTCCTTCCTCACCTTCTACCTTTACGTTTTTTTTTTCTTTCCCTCTCTTCTCTTTCTCTTCCTCATGACTTACCTCACCTCACTCCTTACAGTCCTCATCCATAACATTTTTCTTTTCTTTCTCAGGGATCCTTTCCATTGCACCTTTTACTGCATAGTTCTCACTTCCCTTCATTTAACATCAGGCCTCTTACGCTTCACTCACTTTGTTGGCTAAACACATATTTTCTTATCCTTTGCCTCATCTTGCAACTAATCTATCTTCTCCTTTCTGATCTCTCAACTTGTCCTGCAGGCTGATCATGATGCTTGTCAGCCTATCCATCTCTCATTCCACCTTTGCTCTCCTTCCCCAACCCAACACCTTCAAACCTGCCTCCCTCCACTATCTCAATTAGATACCTAATCTACTCAACTAATCTGCCCAACATTAGGTGCCAAAAAATATTAAATGAGTTTTTTCAATACACTATTTGGAGATGAGATGTCAGCCCAGAGGTTAATAAGAAAACTTTCATATATTACCTATTCCTACTTTAATAACCTTATTATTATAGTAGCCAAAACCTTCAAACAGAACCTTATCTATTTTATTTACATTTACCACAGTTTATCAGTGTCGTCTTTCAGTACTTAACTACTTGTTCCTGCTTTACAACTAAAGTTTATCCATTAATCTTCTTATACTTAATGTAGCCTAACCATACTACCGTGTCAGTATTATCAGCAAATCTCCAACCTAAGTGCATGTCCCAAAATAGTTCATATCTTTCTCAGCACTTCATATCCAAGTCAGAGACAATCATGATCAGCATATAATTTGGGGCCACCACAGTTTATTTAACTTCTGACATCAAGCTGAGGTAGAAATTGCTAGAATCTATCATTCGTCTTTTCTACACAAAAGCACTTCACTCATTACTAACAATCAGGGTCATTTACAACAAAGTCTGACTTACAGATATTTAAGCATCTTCTCCAAGTCCCCATCCCATTTAGGATTGATACGGTCTTAAATAACTGCTATAACAACTTGGAATGGATTCGGTCTCACTAGCTATTCGACTGATTTGGCAGTTGCCAATACAGACTTATTTCCCACAGTATTTCCGTCAGTAGATATCTATTCCTGATGTTGCCTCTGATAGGGAAATATCCTAAACTCAGATGAAGTCTCTCAAGCAGACTGCAAGTAAAAAGAGCATGAACATTAGTTCCATCAAGCATTTACAAACAAAAACATATACATATTAACCATAATGGCAAAAAAACATAAAATCATCAAGCAAGCACGAAACCAAACATAAATTTCATCATACAAACCACTCCAAATACCCACAACTCAGAGGTACTGCCTTGCTTGGTACTTTTGGCCATGGCTGCAGGTCTAGTATCTGCATGGTCTTGATGCTGCTTGGTCTATGATTGTGTCCATGATTTCTGATACCTGTGACCCCAGTCCTGGCATTACTTGGCCATGTGCTTGTGGTTCATGGCATCTGTGCCATTCTCATTCAACGAATCCATGGTCAAGTTGTCACCAAGTCTACTCCCTTTGCTGTGTCCCTGGATCTGTCTTAGCACTGTTTGGTAAGTCCCCATGCAGATCATTTATGCCAGCTGCTGAACTTGCCTTGTTTCTCCTCATCACTGATAACAAGTCATCTCATGACTGGGTCTCTTGTCTAAAGTACCCTCCAGTGTGAGGTGCTTTGTGGTGCAAAAAAAGTTCAAAATAAAGGGTTGAGCTTGTAGTTTTACTATCCAGAACACCACAGCAGACAGGAACACTGGTGCCAGTAGACAATATCTTGGAAGTGATGGTGGTTCATCCTTCAGGACTGTTGTTTGGAAATCTTATTTGAAAAAAAATAGTTCCATTGGCCCGGGCAACCAACTCATCAGGTGAGACCAGTGAAAGGAAAAAATCACATGCCCCAATGACTATTGCACAGATGAAAGAGCCCTCTTTCCAAACTAAAAATATATTGCATGGCACCTACTAGACCTTCCATCACAACTTTACTATGCTAAAGATAGATTAGGAAACGAAAACCTGGCTACAAAAGTTACAATAATTGTAACTTTTTTTCTAGATTAATAGATGGCAGATTAATGCGATCAAAAAATGATGATGAACAACATCAGCTAAAACTTTTGCCAGCCTATTACTTTTTTGATAAATAAATTCCATATTTCTGGAATTACCTGGAGCTTAAAATTTGGCATGGTTTACAACTTCACAAATACATCTTGTGGTCCCATTAGGCCATACAACACATTCGCATGACTTTGCAATGAAGAAAGTGGCAAAAGATAAGGAAGTAAATATAGAAATACAGTACCTTTATGTAATAAAGAAAAAAAGTAAAGTGCAAACTCATTACAGTACTTCATAGTTTATTCCATAGCATTGGCACAAAATCCCAAATACCTCTTTCATCCCCTGGCTGGTAGGCTAGTACAGGAATATAGAGTTTGGGCCAAGATAGCCATGGAACCTGTTAGGTCATTCAACACTGGAAGGAAATTTACACAGTAGATGGAAGCTGAAGGTGTAACAGGAGAAAACATAAGCAGTTGCACTATGAAACAAATGTTGGAGAGGATGGATAGCAAAATGGAAGAAAAGAAATGAATGGAGGTACAGTAAAATGAATGAATGGAGTTGCCTTCAGGGGCTGAAGGGATGCTGCAAAAGAACTGATGTCTGCAGTGCACCCTGTGGTCATTGACAGCACTACCCCTATGGGGAGGGCTGGCACAAGATCCGATGGTGTACTTAATTACTTTTTGTGTAGTCTGGTCTAGCTGTTGTGTGATTGGGAAGTAGACTGGTTTATAAACTGTAGATTTGTATTATATAAATTATTTTTTTTTACATTTCAATTCAAAATTACTTTGTTCTGACAAACAGAAGACTGATGAACTTGAGAACATTCTCCAGTACAGAGAGACAAATTGGTTTATATTGCAAGTCTCTTTGTTATAAAACAATAGTATTTGTTGCTGTGAGAATGGAAATGAAAACTTTTGCAGCTTTCAGTAAATGAGATAATGATGATTACCACTGAAATGTACAGTCGTATGGGTCATGCCCAAAATAACCAGGGTAAAGTACAGTAGATGATAATTTACTGCAATTAACTGATGCTAAATTAATTTTCCTTTATAGATATACTACTAAGATGTTGTTCCATTTCTTCTACGCTTCACTAGGGTATTGGCATTAAAAATCTTGTAACTACTTTCCATAGTATTCAAATAAGTGCACATATGATGTATTTTGCAGACTGTATAGGTAAATGTATTTTGCAGAACTGTACAGGTAACTATTTAGAATTGTAAATTACTTAGTTCTTATTTTGGTCATGTAAGGTTTTGTTAATACTAATTAATTTTTCATCCACAGGCATGCAAGTAATGAAAAAAATATGTGAAACTGTGTTAGTAATTAGTGAGCTTGGAGTTGTCTTTTATCTCATAGTTTTCTTAAATTTATGCAGGCAATCATTCCCACTATTGAATATGATTACACTCATAATTTCACTCTTTAGCTTATAGAGACCTTTATGGTAATATATATATATTTTTATTGAGTACAATTATAATGCTAAACAAATTTGACACATTGATATTATTTGTGGCTTTGGTTTGCAGTTGGTCATTTCCATCTTTCTGTTTTGAAGATTATGGAAGAACTAAGATTATTTATGACAGTCGGGAAAGATGGTCTTACACTAATTTGTCAGTCAACAACCACCTCAATACAGTATACAGTATATACTTCATGCAAATTACTTTATATGGCTTCAAAAAGTCTGTTATGCTTGGCATTTTGTGTGAATTTACTAATTTTTTCTGTTTGCCCAAACATGGCTGGGATAAGGAATGATATATTTGTTAAGGGAAACATACAGATTGTGATGAAAGTGCTCTGTGTTATTCCCTTATTAAAACTTTGCCCTTGAAATTGTTGTTATTAGTGATACTCTAGGTGATATGTTGTATAACTGAAAAGAAGATTATTGCAAATTTCTGTGAATGTATTTTTATAAAAAATAAATATTTGTCTAGAACTGTATTGAGTATCCAAGGTTGAATGCAATCTTGGATTGCCCTTACTGGACGAGAAATGTATTACCTTTTATTTCAATAGGTCATTTAGTGGGTAGGCCTAAGTTTTCACTGGTTACATTGAAATATACCTTTATTGCAAAGCTGCCAATGATTTGCTTTATTGCAGATCTTGCCACTTTGCTTATGGACCAATCATAATTTATTGACTAATAAAAGCATTTCTTGATAAAGATAGTATGTGGCTTATGTATTGTACTGTTGGCAGATTAAGAATGAATACCTTCAAATTTTCTTTTAATTTAACATCAAAATCTTGCAAGGTGATTTGACTGAATTGCGTGTGTAGTTTATCTATTTTAATTTGTTTTAATAAGTGGAACTCTTAAGAAGCTTGTTTGATTTTGTTAGATTACTCAAGATATTGCTTACAACTAGCACTTAGTTTATAGTGAAGAGAGACTGTTGCAGTCATGGCTTCCCAAATCAAACCAGTCATACAAAGAAAGTTATGCAACTGACTTTGTAATTGATGACAAACGTTCCCAGTAGAGAGAAATTAAATGATGTCCAGATTTACCAGTAAAAGACAAGTTAAGTGATCAAGATTAAAGAAAAAGAGGGACACGATACGTAATGTACCATACTGAAGGAATGGTTTGAAAGACTGACAAAACTGGTTGACCTTTCAGTTCAATTACATAGTATGTAAGGGACTACAAGTCAAACTTGAACATAAAGAAGCTAGGAATAAAGGGTGGATACACTCTTGAAATCTCTTTCGATGCTTGCCAGTAGCAACTGTAGAACAAGTAGAGGAGGTAGAATCTGAGTCAGGACCTGAACCAGTTATTAGATGGAAAAGACTTTTTCTACTCCATAAGAAGGTAGAACAAGGAGCCCACCCTGACACTGAAACTGAGGAAAATTGCTGAAAGTTTTGGAGCAAATTAGCAACTAAGATATACAGCATGAGCATTACAGACAGTCTCAGGTTGCGTCCTCCGAGCTTACTGCACTTTCAAATATATTTATCAAAAAATTTATTCCGGGTTACATCGGATGTTCTGAGGTTATGTGCGTTTCAGTCAACACAGTCTTCTGTAACGCCAGAAAAATGTTACATTTTGGAGGAAATTCTACAGATCATAGCTGCACACACCACCAGAAGCTTTTAGCAAGGCAACTGGGAAGTTTTCAAAAGATGACGAACTATTAAGGTAAGACTTTCATCACTTTATTTCTCATTTTTAGCAAATTTTAATACGGTGTTCAACATGTTCGCTTCAGGAACAGAACCCCTGGCGTAACCGGGGATTGCCTTTACTTGTTTAGCCAAGGGTCACGGTGAAGAAAGGTAAGATTAGTTGTTATTAATCTAACTTTCTCTCACCTTAACTAGTAAAATAAAATATCAAAAGTGCAGTAAAGATACCAAACAAAGTGTAAACGGATTTTCATCCTTTGGCGATGCAGGAGAATGTCTTTAAATGAATTAGGAGAAAATCAAAAAAGTTTAATAAGGAATGAATGAGTTCTTATGTGAGGAGCTTACTAATGCTTTGACAGGATAAAGAACTGTATAAAATAACTGGATGGAAAGAAACACTGATAATGAAGGAGTACGAAAAAAGGTGATAACAATTGATATTCCTAAAATGGAAAAACCGCCAAACCTACAATAAGGTAACCATCTATTTTTGGACAGGCATGATACTGACCAGTCATCATACATTTTAATTTCCTTCTGTACTACAGATTTCAATTACAGTACTCCATTCTCATTTCACTGCTAGACACTACTATGCACCAGTTTTTAGGGGTGCTTATTTCAGCTGCTAACTACATGTTATTTTATTTTGTTTCAGGGTCATATCTAAATGAATCTTGTATTTATTAGAGTGATGGGTTTTAAATATGTTAAATACCCATGACAAAGAGTGGTTGTGTTTCATCTAGTCATAGTAGTTCTATCTTTGGTCCCCTTAATTGGGGTAGTGCTGTCAGTGCACCTCACAGGGTGCACTGTAGGAGTACTAAAGGTTCTCTGCAGCCACTTGGCTTAGCTGCGCCTGCTTCATTCTTTACCATGCCCTTCATATTATCTTTCAGCTTGCTATCTCTAACAATTATTTCTTAGATGCAACTGCGGTTTCCTCTGTTACGCCCCAAACCTACCTACTTTGAATTTCCTTTCAGCGGTGAATGACCTCTGGTTCAGTGCTTGGCCTTTGGCTAAACTCTGTGTTCATTCCATTCCTTTATCTTTGTTTGTGATCAGAAGCATAAGTTAGTACATTCATTATACTACCATAAAATAGTGTAATGAATGCCAAATAAACCGTTTCATGAACAATCCATTGTATTACCATGAAACATATTTGTCAGAAGATATAAAATGTAAATTTAAAGATCATGTATACTGTACATTCAATATTTTAAGTCGATTTGCACATTATAGTTGGTGACAACTTCCTCACTTGAACAAGGAGTCCAGAAAATGTGAAGCAGTGGAGTACTAATTAACTGAAAGAGTGAGCACTGATAATTCGCAGTTTGCTAATGCTGTATAGTGTGATTACAACTTTCTTCTTAATGGATACCCTGGTGCAACCGTGCGGCATCATGGCAAACTACAAGGACATTGAGAAATGTACAGATTTCAGGAAATGCAGAAAATTTGCCTTCCAATACTAATGCTGTTTTAATGTTCAGGACAGATTAGTTATCATGAAATGTAATTAAATGTTTGAGACACCAATTATTTTCTAACTGAATGGATGGATTTCACCAAGATAAATAAATATATATATATATATAATCATGAAATTTAAAGAAATTTAGTTCATACAAATTTAAAAAGCTTGCTTGTCTGCAGCATAGTTTAGAAAAGCAGTAAAATGGTTTCCAGGAATTTTATCCCGAATTTCAAAATAATTAAATTTTTGAGCATGATTTGTAAATGTTCATTGTTTCTTTGCATACCCAACTGGAAATACGGCGTCTCTGCACACACTCCACCTGCACAAGAAAAAAAAAACAGAAATGAAGAATATGTACAGCAGTGAAGATTCACTCACTGACAGACAACAAGGCTGCTACACGAACTTTCAATATCAAGGAAAATACAGCTTCAGTAAGCTCACCTGCACTTATCTACCTTACAGATTGACCAAAACTAACTGTCCAAACCACTCCTCGCCCCCCAAAACCCTCTTTAACCAAGTTTACAAAAACCCTGAACATTCAACCTAACACTACCAGTTACATCCAATCACAAGAGATGGACACCTGAATAAAGAACAGTATTTGGCAACACAGTCATCAAACTGAGAAAGCTAATATGTACACACCCAAAAAACCTCAGCTGCAATCTGACCAACTTTTGTTCTCAAAGAACATTGGGGAAGGGAAGAAATGTTAACTTATCAATTTTAAACAAGCTGTTTTTGGGATTAGGTTTCTTTGCCCTGACTCCAGCCCACAAGACTCAAGTGACTCCTAAACTCTGTCATGGAAGTTATGGACTTGACTCTAACTCTGTCTGCAATTCAAAACATCCCCTATTTACATTTCTACCTCATTACTGTGGAAGATTTCTCAGTGTCTGTGCTGTACACCACTTCCTCCAGACAACCTTCATCTGCCAATCTTATATACTCTCTTCCAAGCTCCACTCCATGGTCATTGGCAATGTATTGGGTCACGATGCTTTAGCAATCCTGTAAAAAAAGAAACTTGTTAATACTGACTAACATCATATAACGCTGGCCTTTCTATCTAGATGTGTTCTCACCCCAGCTTTTCAGCTTCTATTCAAGAAATGTCTCCTCCTTGGCAGTCTCTGCAGTACAGTTTTTCTTACAGTAGCAATTCAGTTCAAACTTACATTAAGGCAGCAGTAGGCCCTAGTTTTTGTTCATTGGGTCCTTGACTTTTGTCAAGTGCTTGAATGTCCCAATGGTCCAAGGGGGTGGGGTTCTGAATCTGCTGACAATTATCTGGCTCCAGTATGTTCGTGGAATGGACAATGACCCCCGCCCCCCCTACACACTGAGGGAGCTGGATTGTGCATGGCATCCGATGGAAGATGCTGAAAAGAAAAACTCATTGCATTTGACTCTGAATGCAGAAAATTACATTATTATATTTTAAACTCCAAATCATAAGAGCAAAATGTGTATAAAGATTCATGCAAGCAGACGGTGAGAGAATTTGGTTTGCAAACATCAGTTAATCCCCACCTGCAACCCGTTGCAGACCTCCCCTACTAACCTGAGTTACAGAGGTATGAAAATGACACTTGAGATGCACAATGGTTGAGATATCCTTCACTAAGGACATATAAAAGTGCAAACAAAGCAATTATGAAAAGGTCCCAAAAAAATGTGCTTAAAATAAAAACTTAGAAAGTAGTAAGCTCAAAATTGGTGTTGACTGTATCTAGGTTATCCCAATTGGTAAATTTTTAAAATCAAGACCACAACCACTTCCAGATGAGCTACCATGTTTAGCCACCTCAATGGATAGGAGCATTACTGTATCCTAACACACATTATGATGACAAGATTTCATGGCAAAAAACTGAAAGGTAAATGATGCCGCCTCAGTAGCCAGACAAAAATATCCATTTATTAATATAATTTTTAGAAATTTGCCATCCTTTGTTTATGTTTTCATAAAAATCACAACTTCTACCTGGACTCTACCACTAAACTGTGTTGGAGCCTGCCTACAGTTTAGCCACTTTCAAAACTGTGCCTGTAAAGGTTCCGAAAACAAAAAAAAACTCAAGCCTAAACAAACAAGATAAACAAATTTAGAACAGGTCCTGACCTCCAGTGTTACAATGGGTAACAAAACATAGCCGGCTGGCCTAATATTGCTCTTCATTGCATTTGGACCCCAATGTGTTTGGAATGCACAGCCTGGTCCCAACTACTTACCTTGGCTGAGTTATTGTACACCCTCACTTGAGGTGACTCACCTGACCTGAACCCAACTGTAAACTGTGATTGTGTTTAGTACAGCCCCTGATGGAATTTAACCTAAAAATATCCATGCAGCCATTTCCTACCTTTGCCAACCTCAAACACTGAGTAGTGTTATTAAATGTCTGAAGATAAGAGCCTTAAATTTTCTCATTACAACCTAGCCTTATTCGGTATTATTTTATAAGTTGCCAATAAACGATATGAAATTGTGACTTACATTTTTGAAAAAGCTCTTCATTTTCATTATTTTGAACCCCATAAACACTATGCGCAAATGATAAATAAAAATTAAAAATAATTACGACTTATAAGGTAAGAATACCCCCTCCATAGCTAATAGGGCAAAATTGTAACCAGTCAACCCCATAGGTGAAGTTATATTGGTATTTTAGGGTTCTTTTAGTGCCCTATTATTTCCTAGTCATTTTTGCATGAAAAACTCAAAATGGTTTTTCGTGCAAAAATGGCTGCCTGGAGTCTTATTGGCAACTTATAAAATTTTACCGATTATTCTACTACTGGCTACTTAGGCTAGCCTCTTGGGGCCAGACTTGCAACTCATACTTAGCATTCAGTAACAGTGCCTACAGCGGCAAGGGTTGTGCACGACAGATTCTGCCGATCCTGCTGTGACAATGGGTCCCTGCCGAATGCCTGCAGGCTACTAACCTACAGCAAAAGCCTAGGCCTAGCCTACCTACCTCCCATCAAAAAAGCGTATAGCCTATCTTGGACAAGCCTATCCTACAGTCCCCTAATTTAGGCTGACTATGTAATTGCACACCGAAAAAACGTTGGTTACAGTAATAATTCGTAAGTTTCCAGAACTTGAATGACATTGGTAGATAGCCTAGCGATCTAGTGCAGGACTAGAGCAGGCCAGAGAGGCCGACAACCTACTAGAAACGCTGAGGCAGCCCCGATGACAGGACTGGCATTTTCGCAGTAAACAGAGCTTCGTATATATTAACGATATACGATAAAAATCGAACTACCTAAACCCTGAGACAAGATTTGTACCAAACAAGGTAATACCTACCTCCTATACTGAATAAATTGTTAAGTAGTCAGTAATTCCGCCAGCTTAGAGGTTGTTTGTTTACCATGATAGCCTGTGGCTACTAACGTGACACGCGAGAAGCGCAACGATGAAGGTTGTAAAGGGATGTAGTTTGTGATACACCTACAGCATATTATGCCTTCATTGCCTTGTATCCTTTAGCTGCCTAGCACTTTAGTGACAACATAAGGTCATAAGCCATAAGACCCGTTATCATCTGCTTTCCTAAGATTCTTTACAGCGAATATTACATGAGTTTTGTCATATTGTAAGCAGGTCAGTACGTCCCCACCGTCATTTGCAACGATTGGTAGGATATAATATAATCTCAATTAATTCGTACACTGTAACTTCTGACATTTTAGCCTCCGGCAGACCCCATTAGAAAAATCTGCTTTTTAAGGATCTTTTAAAATATTTTTTTGTATAACCTACCGGCAAATTAGTACCCTGTCTCTCGTCATTTGAAAAGATGAAGTAAAAGACTGGTAAAAAGAAACCTAGCCACTAACTACCAGAAAGTTCTTCAGCGTCACGTCGAACCCGCGACACACTCTCCTCTGCTTGTTACCATACCCTTGATTCCATCTCTTCACGCATGCTTATTGTTTCACTAAATCTTCATGCCTTTACAATTCATTCTTTAGGCCCTTTTAGCCCACGAATACTCTATATACAAACTAGCTCCTACTGTTTCTTTTTCTCCTCTTATCATTCCACTTTTGTAATAGCTAAGCTATCCCTGGTAACCTAGCGTCTGGAAACCCTACTCACTGAAAGCCAAGGCCCAACACACAAGCACGTATGAAAAAAGTATCAATATCTACCAAAGATGGGACCAGTCCCCAGAATTTCGACGAGTTTAGATGGAAGCCAGGGCCACCACAAGATGAGTCACAAACATCGTGAAAGAATCAAGCTTAAGTTCTTAGACAGTATATAAGGAGTTACCATGGCAGGCTGCATACGAGTGGAAATCTGGGTAAACTTGTTAATATGCTAGGCGAGCAACTTCCCACGTACCTCCTAAGTTAGGTTCTGTGCAGATACTCAGATTATTTCATTTGTATCTGTTATGGCTCATTTGGTAGTGCTCTTGGATTTTATTCGAGAGTCCTGGGTTCGAACTCAATATGAGGTCAAATTGATCGTACACATTTTTGGCCCGTAGGTTGTTAGGGCCATATATTGATGCCCTCCGACACTTGTAGGCCACGGCTATAGCTGGTTCTACAATATAGTGATGCTTTACAAGATTTACATCCATAAACATTCCTCTGCTGTTTGAAAAGATCCTACTCTTCATCCTCTAGAATCCCATTTGCTCTCATTACTTTACTCTTGCTAACATTTGCGTTTACATTTCTTCTCTTCTAGACACTTTCAGATTATTTCATCGGTCTCTGCGGCCTCTCCTTAAAAGAAGAACTGAAAGTATTCTTTGGTGGCTCACTATACTGTATATTAGCTGTCAAATATGTGAGTCAAATACCTGATGAGTATCTTCGTAAATCATTTCTTTCCCACCTCCTGATGATTACATATATTTTGGTAGATTTTTGTATGTAGACATTAATTTCTTGTGTGTGCGTATAACTTAGCAACAATGCTAAGTTATTAATCGTCTTTTGGTGAAGAGAGTCCGTCAGTAACATTTTGTAAACTGCTTTATACTGATTAGTGTTTCAGTACTTGTGTAAATAAAAGTTACCGATTTTCTGCTGTACGCTGTATTGTTAAGGCTATTTTTCACATTAATTATAAGAAATGTGTTCGTTCATTTTTGACTCAGAACATTATCTCTGAATGTAAACTGTGACGTTTATAGCAGAGTTATTTCGAATACTGGGAGGAAATACAACTAGCAGAAAAGAGGCCAATGAGTTTTGTGAAGTCTTGGGAGAACACGCAGCTATAGTTGCACGCTTGTTATTCATAGGCTAATCATGAACAACCGAGAAGCATTTCACTAAATGGTGTTCTAAAGAGCGTTTTAATTCTATTTTGAATCATGTTACTTTGTCATAATTTTTACTTCCACTGGTGCATTGATGTAGTTTTCTTTGTTCTTGCATTAAGCTGATAATTCATTCTTTGCCTGTCTGCCACAGAGCAATGCAATTTTACATTTTTGTTTTATTCTTTTCCTTTGTAATTGTGGTGAAGAGGTATCAGTTATACTTTAGGTTCTTTTTATAGTATATTTCTTTTGACTATCCGTTTCCATTCACTTAGTCTTGATTCATTGTGTCAGATATTTTCATGTTCATCGGATGTTGATTTATGCAATTTTGTTATCCACATATCTTTGTCCCTGTTCATCGGGTGATAAGTGTTCAGTTATTCCAAGACTTGTATGACTCCTGACTTGGAAATCTCAGTTGGTTGATGAATTTCAGGACGAGGAACAAATAAAGCATATTTTAAAACTTTGTTTTAACGTCTCGGAAATACTCTGGTGCCATTCAAAGCTAATAGGCTATACTTTGGTTGCTCTTCGTTCTGAAATTTATATGTCTACTGAGATTTCCAAATTCCACCCCACTTATGACGACCTTATCTCGGCGCCATGGACAACATGTTTTAGCTTTGAATGGCACCAGAGTATTGCCGAAACGTCAAAATAAAGATTTAAAAACATGCTTTGTTTTTCCTCGTCCAGAAATTCAACAAAAGACTTTTTGAAAAAAAATAGATCTGCCTCTCAGTGAGGAATTTAATAGATTTAGTAAATGGAATCATAAAAATGACAATTCTCATTATTAGGAAAAAAAAAAGATTTTTATTTTCTTTGTAATTCTACCTAGTACATGGTTTATGTTGTAAAGCATCCCAGTTATGGATTTACATTTGGTATTATCATTTTCTCCGATATTTTGGGCTATCAAAATATATCATCATTTATGAACACTAATTTAGATTTTTTTCATGGACAGTCACGAAGAAGTGTAGGCTATATTATGGCCTTCCCACAAAGGTAAAGACAGGTATTAATGATTAGCATTAATCTCCTATAGTTAAATTACTTCCTGAATACGTGTTTTGAAATCGGGAGATTGGCGGCTTTCATTTATTTTGTGCAGCTGTTGATCTGAGGGCAGTCATCACTCTAACCTCTTAGGGGTTTCGGGGATAATACCCTTTTGAGACAGTTTCAAGGTTTGTTCTCCATGGTGTTATGAGGATAGTCACTGGTCATGATATTGACAAAAACAGTGAAATTCTTTAGAGCAGTATAAGTGCAAAAAATTAACAATAAATAAATAGTTTAAGCATTATTCAGTTGCCAACAAACCAGTCCATCGTGCAATCTATTCTTTGTAACATTCACTCGAGCCGTATTTCCTGAAAACCACCACCCCCACCACCATCTTCATCATCAACAAAAGTCTCCTCGTCTCTCTCCTCTCCTTCTCATCATCACCACCACCAATGATGTTCATTTTTGGAAAACCCCTTATCGACCCTCATTGGTTCCTCCCCGGTTGGTCCCATCTACTTGTCAGTATTGTCTGTAGTTTTCTTTATTAACTAGTTTTTCCACGTCATAATTATTTTTATATTTTTGAGTTTCTTCTTAGCTGGCTTGAAGTATCACATATCTCTAGCACTTGGATCCTTTTTCCATCATCTATGCTTTATCTTGCTCCCTTGAGGAAAATAGCAGAAACCTGCACTGAAATTCAGTGCTGATCAGTGAGGCTATATTAGGCCCACTAGAATTAAACGACTGGAAAATGTACGGTGTACGGTACAAAATGCTCGTGCTGTGAAGAAATAACTGAAACCTTACACAATTTCTTACATTAATGTCCAGCATATAGTGACATTAGGAATAAATATAGGCTACCGGTAGATTCGTGCAGCAGCCATATCAGGAAGTTAAAGAGGAACTGATAGATAGCATCTTAATATCTGCAGATCGATCGAAAGAAGAAATCGAAAACAGGAAGTTATTTATAAAAAATATATTGTATCACAAAGACAATAAACAAAAACAATCAAAAGCAGTGGAGAAATAGATCGAGCAAGGAGCCGTTTCAAAAATCAAAATACCATCCTACCACTACTACTACTTTTAGTGGCAAAATTTCGGTATTACCCTTAAGGTTGGAGTAACTTACCCTTGTGTCGTTAGCTCAAGTTATCATGTCTTCGATATATACCGTATTATCATGTTCAAGAGTGTGCCAGTTCAGACCGATGACAATTCTTGAACGCTTGAAACAAGCAAAACCCGCAAGGACAACGAATTATCGTTCCGGACAAGGGATGACACCTAAAAGATACTTTCATAATTGTGAACTTTTAAAACAAAATGTTGGAAAAGGCAAAGAAATGCGTTTAATGGTGGAAAACGAGTTCGCTGTAGAAAAAGATACCTTGCTTTACAGATATGATAATGGAAGATTTATAAAATTTATAAACATATTTGCCATATCACAGTTTGTGTTTTGGTCTTATTTAAGTCACTTTGCCTTCACAATGATGAAAGATTTGCCCATATCAGAAGAAGAGAAAGCTAATCCTAAGTTGCCGTGGTGGAGGAAAATAAATTTTGGGAAGTACAGAAATGGTATAACAGTTGGATGCTTTGGTGTAGGTGGGTAGGCTACTCTTGTCATATGCTAAATACCTAAGCTAAAGCCAGTTAGTCAACCCTTAGGGCTAGACTACTTGATGTAATATATTAATATTATATGACGGAAGGGCCTAGGAACTGGTTGTTGCCCATTTGTTAGAATTTGTTTACAGTAGTAGGTCTGGACAATTAAATTGGGGTAAAACTAGGTAATAGAACAACTCTGCACGGCTTATTTTCTTGGAAATTGAGTTTTCCTATACTTTTACTGTTGGAGGTGAAGGAGGTGGTGTCGTTTATTGGCAGTCAATTGTTGTTAACCTCACATCCCTATTGGGCACCCTAATGTGGTTCGGATTCCACAATAAGCTGTAGGTCCCGTTGCTAAGTAACCAATTGGTTCTTAGCCATGTAAAATAAGTCCAATCCTTCGGGCCAGCCCTACGAGAGCTGTTGATGAGCTCAGTGGTCTGGTAAAACTAAGGTATACTTAACTTTTTTTGGGAACGGGGAGTTTTGGGTGGAGTAAAACACAGGGAGGGAGAACAAACATATTGTTGTTATGATGGCCAGTCTGGAATGGTTCTGTGCATATGCAATGCATGTGGGAGCCACTTGTTGAAGAAGGGATTGGCTAAGGAAACATATTATAAAAGGACCTATACTAATGTAACGTAACCGAACGACCAATAGTTTCCCTACAAGTTAACACTGCGCATGTACGATAGCATTCCAGGATGGCCAGCGTACAATAACATGTCAGTCCTGAGGTTAATTACAGTTGACTGCCAAAAAATAATGGTAAATTCTTAATAAATAACCAAAATACTATAGGAAAACATAATTTCCAAGGTAATAAGCCATGCAGAGTTATACTATATTTCTACCTAAATTTGTATACCCTAGGCTAAGTTCATGGAGCAGTGATATTATGTATGATGTTACTTAAATTTTTTGCCAAGTAACCCATGCCAGCCAACATAAACAGTATATTTTTGGTACTGTTTATCTTGTATTACGCTATGTAACCTATTTCTAAGCATTATTGGAAGTGCAAGCCTTCCCTTTTTCTAATTTCCCCTCCCCCTTTTATCCAACAATTATGGTGGATCCCAGTGGAGAACCCCAAATAATTGCAATGTGCAGAGAAGGTAGAAAACACATAAATCATGACATAATCAGTAAAAAATATACGTCGCTAAACAGTTATAAAGTATGAAAACTTAACAAGGAAAATTACAGGTATACCTCCTTACCTAGCCAGGGTCACTGGGTCTACATGATGGGGGCTAACCCCTTTTTAACCTAACCTGGTATGTTGTAAGTTTCAGAATAAGGTGCTATCGTGCATCCTAACCTAACCTAGAGTAACAGGTCCCTGCCTGGCTGTATGGCAAACCTGGGGTAATGTGTGGAAGGTTGTGTAACGGCTATCTATGTTGATGCAGTCCTCTAGTTGATAAATGATATACAGTAGAATAAAAAATATTAGGCCTACCTGCTCAGTTATTCAGTAGATTTCATTTTTTACTCATTTTTATATGACCCATTATTTGTTTGTGTTCATAATTGATGTGAAGAGTAGCCATAGACCCCTATTCCTAATTCTTATTGTAAATGAGCAACTAGATTTCCTTACCAAGAAAATAAATGAAAAAATTAAGAAAAGCTTGTGATACTGTATATTTGCAGCAGTAGGAGCTGATTTTCTTTTTATATGCATTAGATAGCTCGCCTATCGCCAAAGGTGCAGGTTGCTGGTGAAATGTTTGGACTTGTGTTTTGGCTTGACTTCCATCTCAGTCAGCATGAAATTATCCTCAAAGCACATTCCAACAGTGACCCCCCTGTCCAAGCAGTTCAGGGCACTGTGCCCTAGGATAGGTTTGGTTAGATCGGGATACTTCCCTAATAAAATATGTCTTGATCTACTTTTAAGCAGGCCATACTTTCTCATTTGAGGGTATCCAGCTTGCTCTGTGGGCAGGTCAGGGCGTGACACCCTAAGGTAACTTTGGTTAGGATGTATTCCTGCTGAAATGTGTCTTTAAGGACAGTTTTGTTTTGACTGAGGTAGAAGCCAAGGTTAGTGCGCTTGTTTGAATAATCATAGTAATTCATGGGGTTTATTGTGGAGATTTTAAGGAGTTTACAAATAAAAGAGATTAAATTCATGAAACCTTAGCTTTATTAATTTATTCCCTGTAGGTGGGTAGTGCCATCAGTGCATCTATTGGTGCACTGTAGACATTGCTGAATGTTGTCTGCAGCATTCCCTTGGCCCCAAGCTGCATCCACTTTTTAGACTGCTTTACCTCCTTTCCCACTTCCTGTTTTTCATCTTGCTGTCCAACAACTCCAACCCTTGTCACTGTCTTGAATGGTGAATGGCTGAAAGTGCCCCACTGCTAGACTTTATAACCAAATTTTCATAAATCAAATCAACCTTTTTTAATAATATACACATACAGTATACTGTATACATAAAATCACACAATCATATGGCTAAAGCTAATAGATATATACAGTGCTAAGGATGGTTTACAATGATATTCTTTTACAATGCTTACTAACTAATACTTGTACTGTGCATAGATTTTATTTACACCAAAATAACTTATTAGCCTTCAAAAAATCAATGTTACTTTCTAGGTAAAAAAAGTAATCACAAAGTAACACAAAGCCAATTGAGGGACAGTCTGATGACAATAAGGGCATTTGGCATCTGAGTACTTGTAACAGTTTAGTTCAGCATTGCTGTTTTTCTTTAAATCACAAAGACAGCCCAAAATCACAAAAATTCAGCAGCCTTCTCCACCAATTGTCTGTTGCAAAGTCGCAGAATCTTGCCGTGTTTCTCTTGTAATTTCATGTCGTCCAATTCCTTAAAAACAAATCTCATTTTTCAAGTAAGAAATATAAGTAAACCTTAAGAAGGTACAATTTCCACTTTTCTGTAAAGTGCAGGAGAGGTTCCATCTGTTGTTGGTCAGATCTATGAGAAAACTTGTCATTATTAGATTAAAGTGGCAAACTACAAAATAATTGTTACAGACAAATTGGAAAATACAAAAAATTAAGTTTCATAAATACTGTACAAACATCAATACCAAAGACTGTGGTTCATCTGTAACATTTCAAGAAAGTTCCTTTGAAATTGGTGATGCTAAAACCACACGCATGGCACTTCCCTTCTAGGAACCTTAACTAAATGTTTACAAGCTACTGATTGACTTGAGGTTTAAAACTTCATTTGACAGGTCAGCCATGTATGTTGGAAGGATGACTTCATGGGCAGATTATTTAGATTCTTCAAAAAGGTCCTTTTATGAAATTTATCTTCTTTTTATGCAATATTTTTCCAATATTTCAGGATGGGGTACTATGGCAATCGTGCATGGATGTATACGCTTCGCTGTGTAAGATTCCTCGTATTGAAGAAGGGTGGGGCAAATGTAATGTTTGTGACATTTTCTCCATTTAATCGTTACAAGTCCTTGACTGTTCCCTTAAAAGAGGTAAGTTGTTACTGTTATAGGAGAAAGTGAGTTTTTTGGCATATACATTTGTTCAGCTTGTAGAGAGAAAATGAATATATCTGTTGTATTTATTAGGGCAAATCACAGTAGGCTAGTACAATCTTGACGTTGAATACCACAAACTCAAATTAAATAGTTTCCTTAATACTATAGAAGTGTTATTATTAAAAATGATGGATACCAATAGACATGGCAAAAGACATGAACTTTGCAGACTTTCACAGAATAGAATATATTAAATATGCACAAAAAAGGTGATGAAATGAATACAGTATATTATGAAAAAAGAAAGGTGAAGAAATATTTATGAGAAATAAAATTATGGATAAAAAATAATAATACATAACTGTTTACATACAAACTAGGAAACTTTATAAGCGAGGGAAATGTATCTGAGTATACACCAGGCACTGATATCCAAACCCAAGGCTATGGAGGGTCATAGTACAGAGGTTATGGTACAGATCAGTTTTTGATAACATTGGCTTTGCACTGTGGTTACTGCCGAATGTAAGATGACTAGGCTAAACATGGGACCTAAGATAATGTAGCAGCCACAAATATTAGTATTCTTAACTAGTTAAGTATAACAACAGAAATAGGTTGAGCACCCCCAAGTGCGTAGTGATTATTAGTAAGATGTAGCACTCAAAGATTGGAACTTGAAGTTTCTGTATGCAACAGTTCAATAATAGAAAAATAAAATAATTTCCACAGGGTAAACATGTCTCCAAGAATTGTGAATTTTTATTATACATTTGTTCCCACACAAATACGAACCTTCATTCTTGCAAATGCAAGCTGGAATGGCCGTTTAGCTTTCAGACAAGGTTGTTAACTATTAGCAGATAGGGGGAAGCCCCACCCTGTTCCTGGCCACTCCCCATACCCTCTGAACCTCCTGCCGGAGGCACGGCTGCAACCAATTAAGTCCATGTTCTGGTATCATGTCTGGCTGTCTGAACAGTGGGTGAGGTTTGCCAGAAAGAAGAAAAGAGAGGTCTCCCTGGTGTCATTGGATTGCAATGCTGGTGACATCGAAGGTCCTCTTTGGCATTTTTCTTCCACCTTCCAAACTCCCGCCCCTGTTGCTACTCCCAAGGGAGTAGTTTCCCCCTCATCAACTCCTACTGAATGTTCAGTAGAGAGCCATTGAGGCGGGGAGGACATCTAGCCCAGCTTCTCACCTCGGGCCTCTTTTTGCTCTGAGGGAGAGCTTTCTTCAGGAGGATGCACTTTCTCGGAGTGAAAGTTTTGTTTCAGGTGCAATGGAGGATAAGAGGCTCAGGGAGTTATGACCCTCCCTGGACGTCTCAGGTGAGTCCCTTCTTGCCCACCTGAGGGCAGTGAAGGGGTATCCTGTTTCTGCTTCTACTGTTACCTGGATAACTTTGATGGTCACTGTCTCCATTGACCCTTGAACACCTTGGTCTCTCCCCACATATTATCAGTGATGTGCCTGCAGGGGTTGCCTTTGTCTACGTCTCTGGGGGAGATCCCCCTCCACTCGCTGTCTATGGTTCTGACCTCAGCTGCACTTGGGAAGAAGTTGAGGAAGAGGAGAAGTCGTCGTCCTCGTCTTCATCATCGAGTGCTGTTGCCTCCTCCCCTTCTTCTTCCAAGGCTAGTAAGCAGAGGAAAAAGACATCTGCTATGTCTCCCTGCAGGGAGTCTTCTTGAGCTTCCACAGGTCAGTCCTCCGCCGCAGAGGGGACTGACAGAGCTCTCACTAGCAGTATTGCCACACCCACTGCTGAGTGCAAGGGTGCAATTGTTACCCACCGTTCTCCAGACCCCTAGTTTACTAGGGCCAGCAAGGGTTCCTGGTCCTGCCCGCCATCACGGCCCAGTAAGAGAAAGTGAAATGAGAACATGCAGGTGCTCTTTCACCCCCTCCTGCTCTTTAAAGAGCATGGCTCAGGGGTCCTGGGGAAGTGACTTGGCCCGCCCAGCCCGATCACCTAGATGTAGCATGAGGAGGTCCCCCAGTCAGTCTTCCATCCTCCCTTCCTGTGGAAGCTCCGGTCTCCCGGAACACTGGAGCATGCTTGAGGGACAGCCTATGCCCACGTTCACATGAGTGGGATCACTCTCCCTGACCCGTGCGGATGTTGTCACCCCGGGTCGACAGCCACTCATGGCCTTGCTCACCTGGCAAGACTTCGGTCTTTGCCAGACTGGGCAAGGGTGCTTGCGATCTCTCACCTGTCTCCTCCATCTTATGAAAATTAGAGAGAATCGATATTGTAATCGTTACTTTGTTTACAGTCTCCTCCGGGGAGCCTGAGGTGCAGGAGAGAGAGAGAGAGAGAGAGAGAGAGAGAGAGAGAGAGAGAGAGAGAGAGAGAGAGAGAGAGAGAGAGAGAGAGAGAGAGAGAGAGAGAGAGAGAGAGATCTCACCTGTCTCCTCCATCTCCTTGGGGTGTACCGGGAGCCAGACAGTCTCGATCCCATCCCAGCCCCGCCACAGAAGTTGGTGTTCCTGGTTCAGTCCTCGGGCCAAAGAGGTCGTATGCTTGAGTGGTGGAGAGATTGCCAGGGGGCTCTGGCAAGTTTCCCTCTCCTGCAGAGGGAGCAACTCAGGAAGACTGGGAACTAGAGGGACCCAAGGGTCCTGTGTCCCAGGACTCAGACATTCCCAAGTTGCAAATACATTTTGTGGAGATTCATTCATCAAGTTTTTATGGGGGCCGCATAAGGAACCCAAGACTCGAATTGGACTGCCATGGTCAAGATTTGCTGGCAGGATTTTAGACTAGGTGAATTTTCTTGTTTCTGGGCAAGAAAATTCCTTCCTGTCTAGCCCGAACAGTAAGTTCCTTCCTCCGCCTCTAGCTTGTCAGAGGAAGTTTATCTTTAATCGGAGAGTCCATTGCCAACTAAGCAGGTAGACCTGGACTGACTTGCCTCCGTCCTGGGTTGGAGCTTAACTGTCTCCATGCAGTGGGAGTCTTCCTTTCGCAAATTGAGGCAGCAGCCCTGGAGTACACCGCCATGTCAGTGCTCCAGACAGTCTCGTAGCTCGATCTCTGGTTGCTTATGGTGGCCAGGATTGCATCCTCGACAGGAGGGCAAACACCTAAAGAGGATGCCGCTCTCCATTAAACAGGCTTATTTGTCAGACCCAGTTCAAGATGGACACTGTTCGCTCAGTGTTAGATTCCATCAAAGAGGGTGACTTCAAGCTTTCAGTGGACCTAGAGGATGCAAATTTCATATACTCACCCATTGGTCTTCTCAGAAGTACCTCTGCTTTACCCTCAGGGGGGTGGTGTTCCGTTCAAGGGCACTCTGTTTCGGGCTCTCATCTGACCCTCCAGTGTTCACTTAAGGTTCATGCTTATTTCTGCTCGGACCCATTCACATGAAATATGTCCACTGAGGTATCTAGATGATTGGCTAGTCCTGGGGAGCTCATTGCCACAGTTGCTTCAGGACAGAGATCATCTCCTTGAAGTTCGTTGCAACCTGGGTATGGTGATAAACTTTGAGAAGTCAGATCTCATGCCCAAGCAGAGGGTAAAGTACCTGGGCATGCTGATAGATGTGGCAACAGTGCGAGTTTTACCATCGGACTTTTGCATCAGCAAGGTTGGGGAGGTAGCTTAGGTGTTCCTGTCTCAACAGGAACAATCTGCTTGGCAAGGGTAGGTCATTCTGAGTCACCTATTGCCACTGGAGAAGCTGGTCCCTCGTGGGTGACTTCACCTCTGTTCCCTGCAGTGGAGGTTAAAGGAGTTCTGGTCTCCAGCAAGAAACCCTCCTTTCTTTCCTGTTCCTCTCTTGGAGGAAGTAAGGAGAGATCTAGGTTGGTGGTTAGATGACAGGAACCTGGTGGTCTGGAAATGCTTCTGTTTTCAGACACATCCAATGAGGGTGGGGCACCTACCTGGAGTTGTTAGTGTAAGGTGTGTGGTACAAGAATAACAGGTACCTCCACATCAACATCCTGGAACTGAAAGTTGCTTTTCTGGCTCTTCGGAAGTTTCAGGATTGAGTGATGGGGCACTCTGTGTTGTTGATGAGCGACTGCACCACAGTAGTGGCATACGTCAACAAGCAAAGAGGACTGGTGTCCCCCCAGCTACAGTGGTACATTCGAGGTACTCGGAACAGAGTAGTGGACAAGCTTAGTTACCAGAGTTAGGTGATAGAGACAGAATGGTTCCTACACCTGAGCATAGGAGAGAGGCTTTTAGAGCTTTGGGGAGCTTCTAGCATCGACCTTTTTTGTAACCAGCACAACAGGAAACTTCCAGTGTTCTGCTCAGTAGTTCCAGACCCATGGGTTGCAATGGAAGATGCCTTCAATTACCACCCATGGGACAGTCTAGTAGCTTATGCCTTCCCTCCTTTTTGCTTGAATCAGTAGGTAATCAATAGGGTGTTGACTATCCTGAATGTCAGGTTGACTGGGGACCCCAAGGTGTCCACATGCCAAGTGGTATCCAGACCTGCTAGCTCTGTTATCCAAGGTCCTGTGAGAGATTCCCCTGTGGCACAACCTTCTGTGTCAACTGCAAGTCAAGAGGCATCACCAGGCTGTGGAAATGCTGGCACTTCACACCTGGAGACTATCCTGTGTTTCCTACAAGCAAGACGCTTTTCTTGTTGTACAATGAAGGAGATGTCTGGATACCTTCAGAAATCCGCAGAGGCTTTATGCCAGGGGAAATGGGCCATTTTCCGGGTTTGGTGTTGTTGATGGAGTATCTCTCCAATTAAAGCAACTCTTCAGCAGGTAGTAGACTTTCTGATTCTTCTCCGCTAAGGGAAGCTTCTCTCTGCCCTGGCCATTAAGGGCTATAGGTCTGCCCTTAGCCAAGTCATCTAGTTGAAAGGAGCTGATCTCTCTTCCTTTGGGAGATCTCCATGCTCCTGAGAAGTTTTGAACAGTCTTGTCCACCCAGAGAACTCAGGCCGCCTGGGTGGGTTGTGACTCTAGTCCTAAGAAACCTTACTTGTATCCCTTATGAGCCTTTGAGAGAGTCATCAGATAGAGATCTAACCCTCAAGACTTTTCTTTCTTGTGCTGGCTTCAGCGAAGAGTAGGCGAGCTTCATGGCCTCTTTCAAAGTCAGACACTCGAGTTTGTCCGGGAATTCATAGCAAAGACCCAGAATCCATCAGTCCCTGGTGTCAAGTTTGAATCCTTTTCAATCCCCTCCCTAGAATATTTCGTCAGTGGTGATCTAAATGAGGTACTACTGTGTCCTGTTAGGGTGCCGCAGTACTATCTTAAGAGGACTCAAATATCTCAAGCTTGTGTGCCAATGCCTTTTCATTAATACTTGTTTGACCAAGAACACAATCTCTTTGTGGCTACATGAGATGATCAAACGGGCACATGCCTTGTCTGGTGAGAAAGATAGGGGTACAATCCAGGCAAGAGCTCATGAGGTTAGGAGCATTGCCCTGGTTCTGGCATTCCAAAAGAACCTACCGTTTCAGTAGGTGTTACAAGTGGGGGTGTGGTCTTGCCGGACAACATTCACCCCGTTCTATCTTTGGGACATTGCCCACAAGTCCTTGGACATGTCTTCCTTGGGTCATGTCGCTGCCTAACAAGTTGTGTAGTTCATCCAGCTCCCGTATGGGGACAGGTTGCATCTTGTTTAAGGTGCATGCCGATGCCATAAGGCCCCATTATAACGTAGGTGAGCATTTCTGCCTTATGATTGAAGGGATTTGCTTCAAATTTTTACCACTTATTAAACAACTAATATTGAAAATACATGCATAAGGAAATCAGAAAATTCAACATCTAAGCTTATAAATTTTACAATTTAAAAGAAACTGATGTCATTTATCATAAATAATATATAAAAGTTGCTGTCAAGAAGAGTTTTCGTTATGTAAGACCAAAGACATATAGGTGTACTACATGCTGTGAAAGTTCATTGAATTTTGTTCAGTCTTAGAGGTTAAGTTCGTGTACTTTTGTTTAAATATGTTTTGAGAAAACAGAAAAAAAAAATTTTTTGTTTCCTTATTTTTTAATAACTATGAAACTTTGATAGATAAAAAGCTGATTTTTGCAGTAAAAGTATTTCTAAGTACATTATATGAAACTTCCCCTGAAATTTAAAAATCAATCGGATGAAAAGAAATGTGCCCCCTGCTTAGTTTCCTCTTGGGTGATTGATATTCGTGACATGTCTCCAGTGGAGACTCTTGCCTTTGTTCCAATTTCTTTTATCTTTTCAACTCTTATAGTGCATATAATTTTTATATATTTCTCTTATAATACATCTCTTCTTTGCCCCTATTATGACAGAAAAAATTGCACTGTACTCAGAAATGTGCTAAAAATCCAGGTGTGACATGATTCACGAAGTACTGTGTCACTATGTGATATGCCCGAATGAAATGGTGCATTTACTTACATATTTTTATATTTGTGAATGGACACTATGTAAAGATATCCTGAGATGTATTATAAGGGAAATATATAAAACTATATACATTATGAGAATTGAAAAAAATACTTTTACTGCAAAAATCATCTTTTCACCTGTCTTAAGTTATTACAAAATAAGCAAAAAAATTTTTTGTGCTATTTTCAAAAAATTTCAAAAAAGTAAACATAATAAAAAGTAAACATAATATTCATTCTATTTTTACCATTCTTCAAAAAAATAAATTGACTTGTGAATGGTGTCACTATGATAATGTTAATTTTGTATACTATATAGATGGTGATGAAGAAGATTGCTGTTCATTTTCACACGTCTATATATCTGATACAGCACATTAATTTATATCATGGTTATTGTACTGTAAAAATAAGTCAAGAAATATAAAAATAAGTCATGAAATACTAAACATTTGTAAATTGTTTGGCACGGTACATTTTTTGTTGCCGCTTAGACAAGTGCTGAGAGAAAATGAAAATTTGAGCGAGTTACTCTGATATAATATTTTCCTCAATGCTATCGCTAGAGAAAACGGAGATATTTTAGTGGGTAACACAGGTACATCAATTATTTTGAACTAAACAGAATTACAGAATCATCTATGAGTTTTGTGACAATTTGTCGTTCACAGGGCGATAAAATCAAAGAACAAAATTATCAATTAACTCATCAAAAATTTTTTTTGAGCAATAACACTTCAGGATATGTTTATTTAGACATAAAACAATCCAAAACTGTCAATAACTCAATTTTGATCATTCCTTGAAATTTGAAGATTGGCACACCCCATAAGGTATTTGGTGAGCGAGAGAGTCAGGTTGCAAAGTCTGCTAGTGCTGGACAGACAAGATTTGCAGGTGAGTTACTTGACAGGGCACCCTGTCCATCATCTGTGAGTTGTAGATTGGGTGGATACTTTTTTTTTATTGTCTCCGACACATACTGGTTTGTTCAGCCTTCACCAGGTAATAAAAGCAAACATAGTACTTTATACCCAGAATTCTAGCTGTTGCAACATTACTTTATGCCCAGAATTCTAGCCATTGCAAAATCCTAAGCAAGTTAGAGGTTTGGGATACCTTCCTCACTTCCTCCAGACCAGGAAGATACCTCCCAGAAGGGTAGAACCAACCAGTCAGTTCAGAAGGTACCCAGATTCCTCTCACCATGGGGTAAGTCTCCTATATAAAGAACGAAGGTTTGTATTTTTGTAGGAACAGATAGAAAATTTTTAAAGTACTGCAATTTGTATTTCCTAACATACAAACCTGAAGCTCTTTACATTAATGGCCCACCTCATCCACTGCTTGCTCTGGTAAAGTGGAGTGCTTTCCAACAAGTGGGCAAGGTTTCCCCTACCTGTCGATAGTTTACGACCTTGTTGGAAAGTTAAACAGCTGTTCCAGCTTGTGTTCGCAAGCCAAATCTTATGTAAAGAACTGTATGTTTGAATATTAGGAAAAATACAAATTACTGTACTTGAAAAATTAGATACTCTTGCACAATTTAAGAGATAGGTATTTCTCAAAAGTGGATTTGTAGCCAAGAAAGACACCTAAAATTTTTAAATGAGTTAGTAGTAGTTAAAGAATTATTGTCAATGAAAAGATCTTGATAGTAAGGATCCAATAGGCCAAGACATACTTGATGTTTTGTTAGGGTTTGTCTTCATTCCCCATCTTGCACAATGTATTCTTTGAAGCTAAAACTCTGTTAAGAGACTCGGCAGCCAGAGATGTACAATCTTTAGATTGGTTCTGTGCAAATAGAATAGCATCATCTGCATAAGCAGTCTGCTTGTTTTCCATGCTAAGTCACATATTATGCATATGTAAATAGTATTTGGCTAAGAGTACTATCCTGGGAACACTAGATTTTACAGTCCTGTAGTCACAATAGTGTCCATCAACAACTACTTTTAATATTTTAGAATTCTGTTTTAATGTAGCAAATTTGTTTTTCGTAACTGATTGCAGTTTTAGAGCTATATTAATTTCGTAAAACTTTAATATTTCACTTCTGGTAGTGCCTTTGAGGCCTATGTATTGCTGTTATTTATCATCCCTATAGCATGAATCATTGCCAGTAGGCATGTTTAGCTAAATATTGAGGGGGAAGCAGCGCCGTGAAGGAATGTTCCTCGTAGTTAATTTTATTCCTGTACCATAATTGCAAGATTATTGTAGTCATAACCAGTACTGTCCCTGCCTTCAGTATGAGACTTGGTCAGAAGAACAATGGAGCCTGCAAGTGTTAGCAGTAGAGATGCTTATGCATATGGAGACCTCATGTGGCAGCAGCCTCCTTTGATGTATAAGTGTCCCTGGATCAGTTTTGTAATGTGGGTTTTGCCACTGATTTCAGACACAGTATTTGGTTATAATATCAGTGCCTGATGCATATCATAATTATAACAGAGGTCAGTCATCTGTCAGTGAATATGGTCATTTACTGAGTGACTCATTGGTGTTTCTTGTTGGTTGACATCTAATAGAGAGTCTAGTCATTCCATTGGTGATGTCCACTGTCAGCTTACATTCCAGTGGGAAAAACACACAAACTGCTGGTCTCCTCTGCTAATGCATATTTCTTCAGAATTCATATTTGCTGACTCAGCTTTTTAAACGACTGTTTTATGATAAGTTTTACTTGAAATATTTTGATATGAGCACTTGAGTCCTGCTTGGTTGCATCCTGGACCGTTAGGTATTTGAGTAGTTGACACTGTCCTGTAGAAACCTTGTTAAGCATTTTAATTATTTTATTTCAGGTATCTGCAAGGCAGAGTAGGATGTCATCCACTGCTTATCTTCCATTAAAGGTGAAAGGGAAGTACATGCATTTTATTTTAGACATGAGAGGAGAGTTCCTTAATACAAGGTTGTTTGATTACTCAGCAGGGCTTCAAAGGAACTGGACCAAATAATAAATTATCTCATGTATATTTTTTCATTTATGCAAGATGTGGTCAGCTTATATTTGTAAAATTGCTTGTTAGTTTATGTACATAATTACAGTATAGTACTCAGGTGAACAGTCTATGTATACTTTTCATCCAGGGCTAAACATGAATTTACCATAACCTGTTATCATTGTAAATACCATTTTCTCAAGGCCTCATTTGACCCAACAGCTGTTGAATATGAAATGTTTTACTCAGTACTTTGTTTTCGTTGCCAATCAATTCTTAGTTAATGCAGCCTGTTATTTCTGTTTATTGCAGTCAGCTACTGATTGAAACAATAAATACATCATGTCGTATTTAAATAATTTTATTTGAATTGGAGTGTTTACCTAATTCCAGTCTTGTTGTTTTTAGCATATTTGGAGTGTTTACCCCAATTTCAGCCAAAAGGCACATCTGGTTCTGATATCAGATATCTTTTATTTGTTGAGATACATCTGGTTTTGATATCAGATATCTTTTATTTGTGGAGATTTTTATCTGTAATCTCTCCACATGGTAACTATGGTAATGTGAAACTTGTTAAGGAGTGGAAGAAATAGTGGCTTAAATAATATAGGTACATTGTTCTTGCTGAGCAGATCCAGACATGAAATTACAGCCTATATTCAGAAGGATTCTCAAGAGTTCTTTTCAGGTAATTATTGCCCTCAGGATGAAATGCCATATGAAATTTAGACTGCCAAGCCAAGCACTGGGGCACTCTTGGTCATTCAGTGGTTAGGAGAGTGAAACAGAGGGAGTTGGAGTGGCAGGACAGCAACATAAGGAGTTCAGGAAAATATAGAGATGAGTACAGGTTCTAAAGGTGAAACTGGGAGAAAACCCCAGAGTTGCAGTTAGAAGTTATAGTTAGAGAGGTTGGACAGTAAAACTGAAGAAAGGAAACGAGAATGAAGGCTAAGTAAAATGCTAAAATGTGGGTGCTGAAGGGATGTTCTAAAAACCCTTTAGTAATTGGCCTCACGATGGAGCCCCTTTGGTAGACTAAATCAACAGTGACCAGATGTCTTAGCTGTCTTTGCTTTCATATGTGGACATTTAATTGCTGGGGGTTTGTTCCATTTTGTTTCCTAAATTTTACACTGTGAGTAGTCAGTCTAGCAAATTTGTATTAATAGGGTCAGAATGTTTAGTAAGCTTCTTACAAAGGTGCCTTTATTCAATTGTTACAAATTGGTGGGGGAAATTATAGTACTGTACAGCAGTTTTGCACTAGGAGCGTCAGAATGTTTGGTAAGCTTGCTTATAATGCTGCCTTCATTCAAATATTTTAAATTGGTGGGGAAATTATACCAAACTGTGAAGTCTGAAATTGAGCTGTATCATGATTACTTAAGTCCTTAGGATTGTAATGCTGATTGTGGAAATCTTTCATATTCTATCCCTGTGAAGGGGAAGGGATGACAAGAAAATATATTTTTTATACAGATGGTTCTTAGATTTGGAGAGGTTTCTTTCTGTTCTACTATAGCTTTCAGGTCTTCCTAGTCCAACAGCAATTAATTATTAGTAAAGCCTTCCAACTGATTCCTTTATTGACAGATCCTAAGGATCAGTACTCTGCTAGCAGTGTAATGCCAGTAGATCAGGGTTGACCACTGAATCAGGTTCCTTAGTACAGCATGCTGTGGTAAAGTTAGTTTCTCAATTTACTATGACAAAGACTTTATTCAGCTTCAGCTGAATTACTGTTACAGTATAGTACCAAAGATACCTCAGCATGATGTGACACAGGTTTTTGAGGATTTGGAACACTGAATGAGAACCACATATACCACAATACACCATGACAGAGATGGAAGCTGCAAGACAGACTACAGCTTGAGAATTAGGAAAGGAGTGAATAGACCAGTGATGTCTTGACTTACTTGTGTTGCGTCACTTTAAAAGGATAAGCAGTATGAAAACATAAGATTTGACAACAATTTATATAAAAAGTTAGCTTTTCCTTTATGGTGTAAAATGACTCCCATTAGGTCTAGGTCTACATTTATCCCATTTTCCATGGTTTCATGAGCATTCATATAGGTCTGCCTTGCTGCCTCCAGATCATCTACTTTTCTGTCAGTTTTTATCATCCCTTCTCGGCACGTATCCAGATCATCTCCATCTCAGAGATTTGTCTGCAGGATGCCACTACCATTTGTAATGTAATCTTCCCACTGCACTTATCAAAATCTCCTTTATGTCCTTTGCCATGCCCTTGTTTTCCATGAAAGGACAGACAACATATAAAGAAACTTTCAAATCTATGTAGTGCAACCCAGCAATGTTATAACCCATCTTCAGTAGCAGTAAACCATTTCTAATAGCTTCTTGTGCCAGTTGTGTCTTTTGTTAAAAGTTTTAATTTTGTGATTGCAGACTATACTTAATTATTAAAATATCATTACTGTATTATGGGCATGTATATCCAGTACAAATAACAAATGCCTTATTTTAATGTAATGATCTCACACCAACTCAGGGCAGAAACACCTAGTGTCAAAGAGTAATGTAAACCAGCAGCATTGAGTAGCATTGGACCAGATATCTCATCATTAGTGGAGTTTGCTACCAGGAGTCTGTGCTTTCCCTGTTAAAAATGCTCAATAAATTTGCTTTAGTTTTAAGTGTACAAATGTGTAAGAGCTCTTCAAATTTCCCTGCAGCAAACCTCAGACTTGTAATGTGTGTCAGCTTCAATGTTTGGTATGAGTACAGTATTCAGTATCATCAGATTTCACTATTTATTATTATATGTTCATCTGTTGTTTGTTAATGTACAAGAGTGTAATTGTTATGCGTTTTCATATTTTGCTAGTATCTTTAATTTCCTTTCTTGATTTGATCTTATATTTTGGTATTACTGTTTATTCCATTGTTGAATTGTGGGTAAAGAGTTATGAACAAAAGTAAAGGCAGTCAATAGAATTTATTGTGTACTGGAGTTTTGGCTGTTGTAAAATACAATATTTCAGCTGGACACACTGAAGTAGATTTGTCAGTTGCAGATGCCACTTCCAGTGATTTCAGCTCAACCCATGTAGAAGAAATACCAAAACCAGCGTCCTTTTCAACAATAAAGCATTTGCACCAGCTGTGAGAGAACTGGTCAACCAGTTAGTAGTCATTTTAGTAGCTAATGTCAGTACGGTACTACAAACCAAGGAACCCAGTTGTGGAGGAGCAAGGCAAAGTAATCTTCTCTAGATGTCAACTGGTCAGCTGGGTATTTTACTTAACAGAATGTCAGGGTTCCATTTACATAAATGGACAGGAGAAGCTTAGTTAGACAAGAAAATCACTGGTCCAGCTGAGAGGATTCATGCAAAAGCAAGCCACTGGCTAGTGCAAACCATTAAAGGCATAGGATATCATGTAACCAGTGAATCTAGCAGTAGAAGAGGTCCTCTTCAGTGACAACTGTAGCCATTTGGAGAAGACAGATTAAGAATTTGAGGGAGAGATTGAAAAGGAAATTATGATCTCTGATCTGGCTGATGGTCAAAAGGTAGCCCTCCTCCATGGGTATGGCAAAGACAAAATTGCAGATGAATCCAGTGAAGAAAGAGAAAAAGACAAGCTATTTCCTTTCCTCTACAGACATTCCTTTTGCATCCAAGCCCACATTGCTACAGTGTTTACCCATCTATTTGTCTCAGCTGTTATTTTTTTATTGTAACTTACACAGTTTAAAGTATTTTTTCAGTTTCACGCTTTCCAGTCCTGGTATATATTGCTACACCAGCTGCTTTAAGCATGTTTATTGGCCACATTCTTGTTCCACTTTGTTCCCTTTAGCCAAGGGTTGATTGCTCATTTGTTCCGACATGGAAACAAACCCACAACATCATATGACAGGAGATCCCTAGGCGTGCATGCACATCATGGCTATGAGTAGACTCGCTTTGAAGAACTCCACTAGCTACCTACAGCCTATCATGATCCGAGCTCCTCCAATTATTTCTTAGCCATTGTGGTGTTCACACGTGCTATTATACACTCTGCGTATTGTAGATTCTCGCTTACCTGTTACATTGTTGGACTTTCTTTTTCCACTTGCCTTCCCGTGAACTGATGTTTAAGTGACAAGGTGTTGTTTATTACTTCTGTGAGTTAACTCTCTGACAGAGATAAGATATTTTTATCGGTGTTTGCCGATCAAGAGATCACGTGTGGCTGGGGGCTATTTATGCACCTCTGTGTTTGGCAGTGCTGCCTTTGGGTTTGTATAGAAATGTGCGGTTTCTTTGTTTTCTCCCAATATAGTGTAGTGTTTTGCGAGACAGAAGTGAATTTCAAGTGTTTTAGTTTCTGAGTGCGTAAACAAGTCAGATTTGTTCAGTTTTTACCCCTGCCATGAAAGAAAACAGAAAACCCATTTCTCGTTGATGAGCAGAAATTGCGGGAAAAGGGAAGGCTTGTGGAAAGTTCATGTCGCCGGTTTCTGTCAACCCTCATTCATTGTGTTCGAAGCGTAGAGGACAAGAATGTTCTCTAGCATTGACTTGTAGTGAATGCGAAGTGTGGCCAGCTTATCAATGGGAAAAGCTCGAAAAGAGTGGGAAGAAGAAATCTACATTGTCTCCCATAGAGGTGACCCCCTCCATTACCTACATCCCATCTTCCGCTATCTTTGCTCCCTCTCCATCACCCATGACACCCGGTAGGAACTTTCTGTCTGTTGCTTCCCCTGAACAGAAGAGTTTTGAACAGGAAAAGAATATTCAATAGGAGATGATGTCAGCGCTGTTAAAGTTCTTCAACAAAGGATTCGAGTGTATTAGTGCAACGCTTAGCACAGCAAAGAAAATGGAGAAGAGTAGAAGCATGGGTAGGGGTGTCAGTGGGACCCCGCCTAGTCCCAAACTGGGACCCAGTGGATAGTGACGGAAGAGAGGGAGACCTGCCTCTACCGAGTCAGTCTCCTCCTTCGAACAGATGACAAGTTCTACGAAATGCCATCGTACAGATTCTTCCCCTGAAAAGAAGAACGACCAGTCACATACCCATCCGAGAGCATCCCCCGACTGTGTTCCAGAAGCGTGACTTGGCACATTGCTTCCTCAAGACATAAAGGACAAGGGAAGAAAATCCATCCTTCCCATCACAGATACCAGTCTGTCACTTCTCGGGACATCTCCCGGTCATGTTCTATACGCATGAATTAGCATGGTACCTCCCTCAGAGATGGGCAGCTTGGAGAGAAAAGTCATCCGGTGCCTCGCAGATCCAAGCACCAAGCAGGCACTCCCCATCCCACATGGTCTGTACACACCTCCCGCTCATGTTCTAGAAGTGTGACACGGCATGGTGCCTCCCTCGGAGATAGATGTCATGAAGAAAAGAGCCATCCAGTGCCTCAAAGATCCAGGCACCAGCTGGCACTCCACATCCCACTCTGTCCGACGTTCCCTGTCACGCTCATTCTGGCACTCCCCATGCCACCAACGGGGACTTGTATTGGAGCAGCAACTCCAGGGAACAGACCATGAAGCCAGAGATGTCCAGGCGCAGGTTCCATCACCTTTCCTGGAGTAGGGACACAGATGAGGAACTGAAAGTAAGACCACTCCAGAATAGCAGACACACATCATGGGAATGGTCTCATTCATGGGCACGGTTCTCTTCACAGGGCAACTGTGATAGGTCTCAGTCTCGTTCCCCCTTTTACCATTCAACACGGCCTGCAGACAGTAGGAGAAGGAGGCATCACATGATACTCCATCACCGAGACACTTGGTCACCGGTATGGGTGGGCTATTGGGAAAGACCAGGACTGTCAAGATGGTCAAGTCCATCGGACTTAGAATCAGAATTAGGCCAGTTAGCGCATGATTTTTTTGAAGGAGGAGTGAAGTTTGCCGATCTTATCCATGTGGTACGGAAAATTTTGAAATACAGTACCTGGAACCTGAGAGAGAGGAAACCGAGGATTTCGGATTCTGATGACTCCTCTTTAATGGAACGGGTAACTGATACCGCTCCAGAAGTCAAGGGGTCCATCTGCCTCATATTAACCAAGATGAAGTCTGCAATAAAGGAAGTAGATTTTCATATAGCAGGAGAAGGTTCCGTGGCTGCCTCCAGGTCTCAGAAACTACTGCCACCTCTTTTGATACAACAAGCAAAATATTATATACTGTACTGGAAAAACCAGCCTCTCTTCCCAAGATAGTGAATGGGACACTATCCCGATTATCTGGAAACACATCATTGGACTATTTAAATCAAATAGGCTCGAAATTCACCAGTGCAGAGATGATGAATTTGACAGTCTCCAATGATTCATGGTTGGTAATGAAGGACTTTTTCCCTCTGTCTGGGAAAGCCCTAAAGTACATGACAAAGAATATGGTAAATTTTTATAAAAGTGACTTAGTAACATGGCAGCGAAAATTTTGAAATTCGCTGGTTGCGCTATTTTGTTTTGGGTAGGTGACTTGCCCTGCCCACATTCGGGGGAAAGAGAGGAACAACTCGGCAAAGAGCTTCAATCTGTTTCTGCTGGCTGATGGCTGTACACCAGTTGTTAGCAGCAGCTTAGCTTTTGGAATTCGTTGCTTTTCCGATTGTTCATTTCGCCCAATTGGTGAAGTATTCTTGTACAGTATTTGGTAGCCTTTTGGCACAATTAGATAGTGTTAGGTTTCTTTTATGAGACTGTTGCTGACTGATAGTTCACGATTTACAACTTTTTCCTGATTTTGACCTTTTTAGTTGACTTGTTTACTTCACGATGTCTGACTCAAGTTCAGCTAGCATTAGGTATTGCAGCAAAGGCTGCAATACTCGACCGACTAAGGAAACTATGATTCATATACGTTGTGCACTAACTGTAGGGGGCAGGTTTGCTCAGTAGATTTAAGATGTCAGGAGTATGAGGATTGGGATGATAAAAAGTGGAAGAATTTAAAGTAACACTTAAATAAATTGGCTAGGGACAAAAAGAGGAAAGTGACTGCTAGAGCTGAAAATAGTAAGTTTTTAGGTAGCCAGGAATCTTTTCAGCCTGTTGCTAATGATAATATTCCTGTTTCTGATCCCGTAATCTCTGTGACTCTGTTCCCAGTCCTCAAATTGTTCCACCCTCTCCTTTACCTAGCTCCCCTGCTTCCGAACCCAACCCCATTGCCAGCCTCTTGTCAAAATTTGATGAGATTCAAGTTGATTGCGGAGACCACCTTGGGCCAGTTAGGGTCCTCAATGAAAGTCCTAATGGATAAAGTTAATGTGAATAGTGTTAGTGAAGTGTTGGTGGAGGAGGTGGCTGCTCGTCCCACTGATTCTCCCAGGTGAAAGTCAATGGCATACTCCCCTAAACCTGGAAGGAGTCAAACTGGTAGTCTAAGGGGGGTCAGTGGGGTCTGCCCACAAGTAGTCACCCCCTCGGTTGAACCTGTTGCTGACTCCCAGGTTGCGACAGAGAGCCACTTGAAAGGCGTCTCTATGGATGTGCATCGTCTTTCATCAAGTTAGAGGATTCTAGTCCCAGGTGCCAATGGCGCTTTGTGGATGAGTCACGTCCATTGAAAAGGCGTGCAGTGGATGTGACACACTCTCTTCAAGTGCCTTGTAAAAGGTTCAAAGAACATGTTGGTAGCCCTTGTCCGTCCTGTAGTCGCTGGGAAAGCCCATAGCATTTTTCTTCAGAGCACCCCATAGTAGAGAGCCACTTTTTATAAATTCCATAATGCTTAAAGGGCATACAGTCTTTACTCTAAAGCTAATGAATTAACAAAAAAACAACTTAAATGAATTTCAAGAGACAAAAATGCAAATATTTTTAAGAAATGTATTCAAAAGCAATTACATGTGTAACTATTGTTAAGTTGTTAGAGTTGTTAAAATTAAATGTATTCAAAAGCAATTACTAGTGTAACAGTTGTTAAGTTGTTATAGGTAACATGGCACTAGTGACATTTTACCCAAAAAAATGCATTTTTTCTTTTTAAATTTAAAAGTTACCTTTTCTCCAAACAGGATATAATACCAAGGGATAATTATCCTAGGGGGTAATTGTCCTGATACCCTTTGTCAGATATGTCTGGGTATTTTCTTCAAGAACATCTGGATCAGGCAATTTCCAAAATGAGAGATGATGCAAAATACATTTTATTATCGTCCTCTGTTAGACCAGGCCCAAGAAGACAGTCTGTCAATTCCAGCAACTGGGGTAGATATACGAGACCTACAGGACAGCCTTTTCAGCAGAGGTTTCATCAAGGCTCCCAATCCTCCAGAGGAAGACCACGGGAAGAATGAAGACAGCCCTACCCTTCCACTACTTCCCCCCCTGGTCCCAGCAAACATAATGGAATGGGCACAAGGGGAGCCAGTTAATGAGAAAGATTTTCCCCCATCCACTTCATCAGACCAGGGTGGGGGCTGCCTGGGGAACAAGTGGGCAGAGTGGCAGAAGGCCGGAGCAGAGGAATGTAGTGTCCAAAATCTCAGGAAGGGGTACATCCTCCCTTTCAAGCAGAAGCCACTCTTGAGCTCAATACCTATCAGGTTTCCCTCCTACTGAAAAGACCCCCAAACAGAGCGCCCTTCAACAAGAAGTCCGGAGCATGCTGGACAAGGGGCTATAGAAATAGTGAAAGAAAAGTCATCAGGTTTTTACAGCTGCCTCTTCCTGGTAGAAAAGGCATCAGTGAGTTGGAGACCTGTCATAGATCTGTCAACATTGAACAAATATCTTTTCATTACTCCTTTAAAGATTGAGACCCCATGAACAGTCTTAGCAGTGATCAGGAAAGTAGAGTTGATGATCTCCTTGGATCTACGAGACACGTGTCTCCAAATCTTGATATATCCTTCCTCCAGAAATTTCCTACAATTTGTCTCTGGAAAGGTCACTTACCAGTTCAGGGCTCCCTGCTTTGGCCTAGCAACAGATCCCCAAGCATTCACCAGTCTTTCAACTGATATCAGAATTGGCCCACAAGAGAGGAATTCGTCTACAGAGATACTAGGACAATTGGCTCATTCTGGCACCGACAGCAGAACAAGCCAAGAGAGACAGGTACTTGGTCTTGAATATGTGCAAGACCCTTAGAATTCTGGTCAGCTACAACAAATCAGACCTAATACTAACACAAAGCATCAGATCCTCAAGCATAATGATAGACACTCAAGTTGAAGGCCTTTTTGTCACAGGAGAGAATAGCCAAGTTCCTGAAAATATCTATCTCGTTCCTTTCCAATCGCTCCAGCCAACGAAGAATTAGCAAATTCTGGTAGGATATCTGGTCTCTTTGGAGAAACTGGCACCAACGGGCAGAGCCCACCTACGTTCCTTGCAGTGGAATCTAAAGGAAAGGGACAAGAATCAGAAAAGAAAAGGGAAGGACCTGATTTCAGTAACAGAGAGGAACAGGCAGGACTGCAGTTAAGCCAGTTAGCCCCAGAGATGCTAGCGTTCTCAGACACATCCTGAAGGGGGTGGGTGTCCACCTAAACGGAAGGTGCACTTTAGGGAAGTGGAGCGGAAAGGAATGTCAGGAACACATCAATATTGCATACTTGACCAAACAAGGGACAATTTCCCGAGCACTGAATCAGCCAGTGGTAAAGATGCACAAATGGTCAGAAATCAAGGGACTGATATTGACTGCCAGATACATCCTGGGGAAGAACAATGTCGTGGAGGACTGAACAGACCGGACCAGATAGTGGGGACAGAATATTCTTTGGAACCATCAGGTTGTGGGAGGGTCCCACACTGGATCTGTTTGCAATGTGGAAGAATCACAAACTACCTCTGTACTGCTCTTGAGTCCCAGACGAGAAAGCCATAACGCAAGATGCATTCCAATATCAGTGGGACAACATGGCTGTGTACGTGTTCCCTAAATTCAGCCAGATCGGAGAGTAATAAACAGGCTGTTCATTTCCCACGGTCTGAGGATGACGTTGGTAGCTCCAAAGTGGCCTCAAGCAGTGGTATGCAGACCTTCTCCACCTGCTAGTAGACATTCCAAGACGTCTGCCTCAAACTCCAAATCTGCTGAGACAAGAACGCAGTGGCCAAGTACATTGAGAAGTAGCCACCCTCCAACTTCATGGATGGAGACTATCCAGCAACTTCTCAGAAAGAAAGGTTTTTCAAGAGAAGTTGCATAGGTTGTTGCCAGTTCCATTGAACAATCTGCCCTCAACCTTTACCAAGGAAAGTGGAAGGTGTTCCTGGATTGGTGCAGTAAAAGGAATATACATCCCCTCAGAACCTCTACAAAGGATGTAGCGGATTTTCTTCTTTTTCTGCGGCATAATAAGAACCTCTCCATGTCAGCATTGAAAGGCTACAGAGCTGCTCTCTCTTAAAGTTTTTAAAGCAAGAGGCATAGATGTGTCAGCATCATGGGGACTTTCAGATATGATGAAACACTTTGAGAAGAGTTGTTTCCCCCAGAGACCTGAATGGAATGTAACCAAAGTTCTGGTTCCTTTGACTAAGTCTCCTTATGAACCAATCAAGACTGCTTTGGACCAAGACTTGACATTAAAAAGTGTTTCTCCTAGCACTGGCATTGTCGAAGAGGGTAGGAGAAATTCACACCCTTTCATATGATGTCACTCATACCTGTGGTTGGACAAAATTGGCCTTTACTTTTCTCCTGGACTTCATAGCAAAGAGACATAACCCCTCTGCACATGACCCAAGGTTTGATGGCTTTTCCATTCCCTCTCAAGGAATTTGTGGGTAACGAACAGGAAGAGATGTTGCTATGCCCAGTCAGAGCTGTGAAAGCCTACGTAAAACATACAGCTGTCCTCAGACCAGCCAAACATAGACTGTTCATAAGTACAGGCCAGACTAAGAAGGAAATGTCAAAAAACAATCTCCTGGCTGAGAGAGGTGATGAGAAAAGCCTACGGTTCGGAAGGAGGTGCAAGTCCTGTCCTGACCAAAGTCCAGGCACACGACATCAGAAGTATAGGTCCTACAGTTGCCTTCAAGAAAAACTAAGCTGTAGGACAAATTCTGCGTGGCGGGGTTTGGAAGAGACAAACTACCTTTACATCTTTCTACTTAAAAGATGTAATGCATAAGGCTCCGTCACACCACATAGATGTTACAATAGAAGTCCAGAAAAGCAAGAGTGAGTACTATTCATTAAATTTTTGCCTTTGACAGATTACTGTACATCATTTCTTACTAAATATATTTTTGGAGAGATCTTCCTCCCTCCTATTTGTGAGTGTCCTGTCATATGAAGTTGTCGGTCTGTTTCTGTGTTGGAACAAATAACAAATTAAAACAAATATGACATTTTTAATTAATTTGTATTTTTCCTAACATGCAAACTTGAGGTCTTTAAATATAGGTAACTTTCAGCGAAGCTGGAAAGTCCGGCCGTTATGGTAGGGGCGCAAGTACTGCCCACCCAACCAGTATGCATTGGTCTTTACATATGGAGGCTTACTATTGGAGGAGGATTCCAAGTAATTCTCTGAACTGACTGGCAGTTCAGCTCACCTGGTATTCTCTTCCTGGTCATGAGAGAGCAAAGGAAGGATACCATACCTCTGATCTATTGAACAAGGGATGTTCAGTTGACAGGGTGGGCACCTTGAATAAATGGAAAGTATGAAAACCCTCGATTCCAAAGGTACAGATGAACCCACGTCAAAGACTGCGCAGCAAAAAATAAACAACTGGCTTTCCTATAGTCAGTCCTTCTCTCACCTTGCTAGAGAGAAGGTAGGAAATGCATCTATTAATCCAAACAAAACTGGATTATAGACAGGCTACTCAGTCCTGTAGATCACCGGCATGCATGACAGTCCAGCTCGTGACGGCTTGTTTACTCTTCCTTTGTCCACTGGAAGATGACGGAAAACAGGAGGAAGGTAGGAGGTCAGTCCCCCACACCTCTCTGCAGCTGCACACGAGGTGTCCTCAAGAGCTGGGTAAACTATATGACTTAGTGAGCGTCCACCAAGGATCCAAGGACCCATGGGCAATAACCCAAGGTAAAAAGATAAGGATGTGAACTGCACAATTACACATTCCATCCTAGTACAATTACACATTCTATTCTGAATGCCATACATCGATGGATGATTGTGGCCCCTAGAGATGTTGCCTCAGATGTACTGATGACCAGCAAGAAATTGCAGGGTATGTTTGGAGTGACAGACATATGGATGACTTTGCCTTCTAGAGATCTGGAGATCTTACCTGAAACGTACTGATGTCCAGTAGGAAGTTTCACGGTACGCTAAGTTGATCAATTCCCTAGCAAGAGAAAGGATCCCTTTGCCATCATTTCTCAAGCAACTCAAAGCTAACGAACTATTCGTTAGCTTTGGGTTGAAAGACTAGATTATGGCGGTAACACAGAAGTCATACTGTCTTTGGTGCCACAGGACCATCAAAGGAAAATGATCAGTCTAACTGATCACCTTCGAATATGCAGAATAAGCAGATCAGAACAGAGCCAACAACATGAAATCAAGGGAAGAAAGATTATGATCAATCTTCTTTCGAGGCTGAGCTTGAACTGGAATTCAAGATCGACCGTCCTATCCCTTGACTTCATTGAAAAAGTGCTGACATTTCATCCATCTCGCTTTTGATTCCTTGTTGGCTATCATACTGAAAGTACTTTTGTCTGTCCGAGCACTGCCACTGTCGCAAACTTGACATGGAAGGACACTAGGACCTTTGGAGACCATGTTAGTATCGTGGTGTCGTCGTTCATCCCGAGGATTGTAAGCAGCAATTACTGCCTATGTCTCCCACTCCTCACAAGAGTAACGTAACAGCACGAGGACTAAGGAAAGGGGCTCCAGACACCCTTCCTTGACTGAAAATAAGTTTTCAAGAAACTAAGGTATCTATCAATACGTGTCTGATATTCCTTTCCCTTTTAGCTAGAGAGAAGAAGGGTTTGCCTGCTGAAAGATTCATTTGTGTATAAAACAGAATGTTATATCTGTTGGTAGAAAAGAAAGAGATCAGTGTCTCGATCAGTTCCACTGTCCTTATCAGTAAGGTCTCATCAATACCTGAAGAGAAATAATAAAAAATTGTATATGCAAGGAATCCTTGGTATCTGGCATTCAATACATAGATGAGGTGGAAGCAGGTCAGAGACCTTGGTAGAGCCTTGTTACGTATCCAGTCTTTCTTCCATCCCAGGATAAGACATAAGAGGGGTGGCTAGCGGTGCGCAGTCAGTGTTAAGACCTCAGGTTTGTTAGCTATGAAAAATACATTTTAATTGAAAATCTGTCATTTGTTCACATGCAGAGCAAATCTTCGGTCTTAACATTAGGACAGACTCATACTTGGAGAGAGGTATGAGAATCCTGAACGACTGGAGGTTCGGCACACCTGATCACGCTTCCTAGAAATTAGGGTTCTAAGGAAGAGGACCTACACCTCTGAGTTGTTAGATATGTGGGTATCTAACACCCAGAAGGCTACTGAGAAGCATATTTGTATGTTGTATGGATTACGTGCTGTAACGGCATGACTGCAACACACACCTGCATCAAGCCAGTTCCAGTGTATGGTGTGTCTATTCTTCAAAACCATCTGTAGGTAGAGAAGAAAGGAAAAAGGGAAAGAAAGAGACCACTCATCTCACCCATTCCCTCTTCCACACTATCATCTTAGGCAAGATACAAACTGTCCAGGGGCACTAGATGAGCTACACAATTTGTTGAGCAGCTACCACCAGATCCAAGGAAAAAGTGTCCAAGGACCTGTGAGAAATGCCATAGAGGCACTTACTCCTCTGATGTAATGTAGGCTAGGCTAAGGACTCATTACCAAACCTAATCCCACCAAGTTCTTGATGAACAGGAGATATTTCCTCATTTGATGTTAACCAAGGAAATCCAGAGGTGTTCTCGAATCTTTTCTTCAGCTTAGACGAGCTTCAACAGCAGTATGAGCAAACACAGGTGGGGATTTAAACTTCAGAATTATTATATGAATATTACTGAACTCACGAATGAGATCAATAACCACTTCATAAGAGAGAGAGGTGTCCTGATTGGAAACATAAAACCTCTTCTCACACGAAGGGCTCCCATCATTCCACGCTCTTGATGAGTCACATCCTCGGAATCATGAAGAGTTATGTCCATGGACGTGTTACGTGTCACATTCTCGGACGGACTTGACAAAGTTACAGCCACGGACGAGGGCAAATGGACATGCATCAGCCCTCGAACGTTGGCTGTTACCTACATTATTGAAAGGCACTGCACAGACATGATGCTGATCACTTGCACATGGTGATTTGCAAGGCTGTAGACATGATTCGGCTCCACTCTAGATGTCCACTGGAGTTATATTAATGCTCTTTGCTCGACAGAATGAACGAGGCAGTGAATGGATGGGAAACGGTGCTACAATGTGGCATGGCCATAGGCCATCCCATTCTGTCTTCAACCTGTCACTTGAGCAAGGTCGATGGTCCGTTCCCAGACATGCCATCGAGACAGCTTCCACACCCTGTGCGATGGCTGAGTGCCGGTATATGGCTGTACATCTGTGCTGTCACGTCCGAGCGTATGAGACGACCAACTGTGATGAACCAACTGCATGTACACGCATGGCTTCACAGACTCAGACGTGCAACAGGACACAGTCGTGAAAACTTGAATGAAGATTAGAGGGCCTTCTGGAAGAGCATGGAAAGACAGTGACTAATGTCACGGATGTTCGAACATCGAGTCGACAACAGTCCTAGGGTGGAAACATGTCCATGGTCGTGCAGAATCCCTCACATACATCAAAGGAAAGTGCATCATTTCTTTGGCTGGACATCCTTGCGGGAAGATGAATGTCAAACCTGGTCATGTCTGTGGACACTGGAACTATGGTGACTAAGTCACGAACATGCGAGTGTTAAGGCGACAAAGCCTGTGTTGGAACCACGTCCCCAAACTTCCAGAATCTCTCACGTCTAACAAAGAAAGTGCATCAACTCTCTGGAACGTGTGCTAGAATATCCATGGCTGCTTCTATCTCGAACCATCTGGTGAGAATTGTTGGCTCGGAGTTACGAAGAAAACCGAGTGTCCTGCTTGAGCCGAACACTTGAGACAAGCATCCTCTGAGTCTCGGGTTTCCGAAGAAACCAAAGAACTCAGAAGGAGCTACTGAGTCATGTCAAGGACGAACGTCAGTTGCTTCCTCTACCCGAGTGTCCGTAGAAGCATGGGCAGGGGAGAAACTAGTTCGGGGAATATTCCCAGAACTAATATAGGTGACACAGATTACCTCTTCAACATGTCGTATACGAGGAAACTGTGCACCTGGTGCTCTATGTAGCAGGGTCTCAGAGAGAGACCCACGACATGAAGAAACCCTAGTCCATAGATGAGGGAGAGCACCGATAGAAGACAACGAAGATGACGATGGCGAAAGGATTCTCTTCTTCAAATTTACTGCAACCGGAAGAAACAGCGAAGAATTCCTAAAAAACCCCAACGTCTGCGGAAGATGGGTCGTACTTCTCTTGAAGGGCCAATTCGATCAATTGAAACTACGTCGGAGGAATCTGTTGTTGATATCATAAGAACTAACCATGACGTCACAATCCCATCCGTGATGTCACACGAGCAGACAACTCTTACCAAAGCAGAAATTACTACGTGTTAAGAGCAGGTATAATCATATATTCTAATAAAATTGTGAAAAAATAAGTTTATTTCATATATATGACACTAGGGCAACCAAAGTGAAGGGCACTGGGTGATGAAACATCTGAAGGGAGATGAGAAGCCACAGAAGCAGACGAAGGCTACATCGGAGAAGCAGTCCGTCTAAGATTGGTAGCCCTGAATGACGACATAAACTGTGCATCTGAGCCTGGAAAAGAAGACAGTGGCGTTGCCCCCACCGTCCCAGGAGGGGAACAACCCCTATAAGTCACCACCTAGATGGGCTCCCAGGCTCTGAAAGGAACACACTGCCATCAGATCTGGTTTGGTTCCAAGCTTCCACCAAAGAACTAATGAGTTGGACGAGGTACACCAATATGTGAAGAGCCAACACTGGGAGAGCAAAGAGAATGTAGAGGGGCTCCCAAGATCTGAGCGAGCAGCAGGGCTGACAACTGTCACACAAGAAGACAGGGAAGTCCAGAGGCAAAACAAGTTCTGAACTGTAGGGCCTTAAAAGAAAAATAATATGCCTTCCCCCTCAGGAAGGGAATAAACCTCCCACCCTGGGAGAAAGGAAAAGAAATATACAGTATCTGTATCTAAGGGAATGGAGCAAGTTGTATGATTCAGACCCCCCCCACCACATCATCATATGAATAAAGTTACCCTCCTTGTGCCACCCCTCTTTGCCCGATTTCTCTCGCCTTCTGCAAACGTATTGCACGTTGACACTTGGGTTAATTCACAACTGGAGGAACTTGGGTCATGATAGGAAGCAGGTAGCTGGTGGAGTTCTTCAAAACAAGCCTACTAATAGCCATGATGGGCATGCACGCCTAAGGATCTCCTGTCATATGATGTTGTGGGTTTTCATGTTAGGAAAAATACAAATTTATGTTTTATTTTTATTGGTGGTGGTATACCTTCATCCTAACTGAATTATCCATTCTACCCTCTGCCAAATGTTTTGGATAATGCAACATTTAACTGAGCATATGATACCTACATTTAATGTGCTTGTTCACTATGGTGTAGGTTAATGAAATGTGAAAGAAAGAGAAGGAAAATAACAATGGATAAAAATATATCTATATATTTTACTTCTTTGACATTTAGCCTTACAACAGATGACTTGCATTTTCCTGCAGTATTAGTATCTTGTCAAGTAAAATGTAACAGGTTTCATTACCAAGAATACCCACAACAAAAACACAATTCAGGTATTGTATTACTAAACTGTCTTTCTCACAATTAATAGCAGTGTAACTTGCATATGTTTTACACATAGGTATCACAGTTCATAAGCTAACTGTAAAGAAACTTGAAATCTGAAAAGAGTGAATGACCAACTCTCTGGAAACTCAAACATTATATACATATCACTGAACTTCTGAGCACTTACAAGAACAGCTCTAAAGAGGAACCTAAAGTTGGGCTACCAAGAAGAATGATCAAGACTTCAAGTCAGTAGTAAAACCTCAATAACCTGGACACACTTGAGGGGTTATTTAAATACTTATTTTGAGGTAAGAAAAACTAACAAAAGAAGAAAAATCTAACGAAAGAAACAACTTTATCAAATAATTTAGTATAGATTTGTTACAGTATTTTCAGTCAGAATTTTCTAATACTCTTAATGTGAAATAAAAATACATGGACAATAAATAAAAATAGCTAATATATAGTTGTTATAAGTACTGTACTGTTTTCAATGCAAATGTGAGAGAATGAGCAAAGATGTCTGGAAAAAGGGCCTAATAGTACGGAAGACAAGCTTCAATTCTCTCTAACAATATTTCTCTCTGTCATAAGCTGAACTTTAAATCTGAATTACATCTATTTTTTTACGTTTTAAATCTGAATTACGTCTATATTTTTTACATGAACTGTAATACACACCACAGTGCAATAAACTACCAAAAGTAGTGTTCTGTCTTAAATTCTCCCTCTCTCTTTCACAAACTACTAAACAAAATTTTATTGAGATCTGATTGAAAATCTATTGTATTACTCTTATTTCACTCTATAACCTTACTGGAGATAACCAAGGTAAGGTATCATCTTATAATTTAATCACACAAGCATATAAAAATTTTTAAAAATCCAGTGAATGCAGTCCTGAAAGTCCATATTTTTGGAGTTTTAATGTATTAAAATTACTATTAATTTGTTAAAAACTTTTCTTTACCTCTTGTGATGAAAACACCAGACTAAAAACATACACAGCAAAGACTTAACTACTAGCTTTCCTTTGAAACTCAAGAACAAGTAGTGATACATGATAATTCAGTGAATACAAAATTCTGCATATAAAAACAGGTACAAAAGGAAAATGGTTTCCTCACTGCTATATACACACTGTTTCCTACACTGCAGGAGTTAGAAAATAAAGTCATTCAGTGTTCAAAATAAAGTTAGTAGGACAATGATTAAGTATCTGCAAATTCTCCAAAACAAATAGAGTAATACTAGTTTTATTGTGTAAATGATATTTGTATTTTTTTTAAATGAGCACCCCATTATATTCAACACTAAGGATGAGTCTCAGTCAGCTTGATTTGGATTCTGGGCAAGATATATCAATAACAATTCCTGTGAATGGCATACCTTGAAATTTCAAACTACATCTAGAAATTTTTGCTATTCCCCTACCTTCATACATTTACAACTTTGTAAAACTCTAATTCTCTTAAGAACTTGGAAAAATATAAGAACTGGCTTGGGATTTCATAATGGATACTAGAGATAATAATGATGGAGTTACAAGTACTGCTAATGAACGTGTAAAAGAAACGTGTATAACTCATTAAGATATACTGTATAACAAAGATTCTAGAAGCACCTCATAAACACATACACTGCTATAATTTACCACTGTCCTTGATATACCCAAATATTGATGTGGCATAGTCCAATTTCATATTCACTGTAAATTTTTCCTATATTAATGTGAAAGCACTCAAATATTTTGCAACTCTATTTACTAATACATAAATTTTGAGGTGCTGAATGGCCTCCCTGGACCTAGTGCGAGGCCATAAGGCCCAAAATTACATACACTCATTCATTCATTATCTATTGTAGAAAAGGCACCTTCCTTAAATATGTCATTTACATTTGCTGTGTAGAATTGCCATTCCAAGTGTTGTTTTCATCATCATCATTACTATTGTGAAGTCGATAAATGTTTCCTTCACGATTTAACCTGTTTTCTCGTCTCCCATAGGCCCTGTAATAAAATATATAATGTCTATTACTAGTGTAATTTTTTTTTGCTACGTAAAAAGCTTAAAGAAGTTCTGTACATATCTTACATGGTTATTCAGAACTCCTGTATGATTGGTAACTGGTTGCTGACAAGTAAACACACAACAACCAAAACACTACAGAGAAGACATCTAACATGGAGGATGGGTGATATTAAATAATAAACAACATGCAATAAAACACAGGACACAAATGTTCACAGTACCATAAACTGCAGCATAAAAGTAAACTTTTCAAGCCTGATAAAATCTTTCCAAAACTAGGAGCAGAATTTTATGGCAAGAATAAAATGCAAACTTTTACCCAGAGTTGAAAACAAATTGGATAGCACTCCTAACAATCACTATACACTACTTATACCACCTGCAGACTGCCACAAATATATTCAACTAAAACAGGTTTGGCAAACATATTCAACATATTAACAAAGATTAATATAAAATAATTAAAGAGTAAAGCAAATTCAGTACAGTATTCTGTTAATGCTACATCATACACCACTTCCAACAGCTGAAACAATGAATGGAGTGCCATTTAACCCAGGCAGAAACTATGGCATTTGTATCATCTGTGCAATTTCACGATAACCTAATAGATTGTGAATTCACGTGAATATACCATGAGCACTTATGGCTAATGGGTATCACAGAAAATACTACCTTTGCTTACCATAACATTTAATGTGCAAGATTTATGTTTCATACGCGGTCAGTGAAATTCAACTGATTTCAGAGAAAGATTAATTGCACCACACACTACAGGGGTAATGACATGTTCATGACAGCAGTTTCTTAACTACACATAAAAGCACAATTACTGTGCTTACATTAATTATGATACATTATTATACAGTATTAAGTGTTACTTGAAAATTACCACATTACATTGTCCATTAAAACCTTAACTCTAAGATACCACAATTTTAAAAAACTGAATCATTCATATTTTATGAATTTCAACTCCAAGGCTGATAGTGTTAATAAATTACTGTATTATTTTAATGACAATAAAATAATTGTATGACTACATTGTTAAAATCTTTCCAAATCCTTCTCCAAATACAGTTCATCATCTTGCCACAACTAATTATCTTCTTCCCCATCCATTGAATTTGAAATGCCTTAATTTTTTAAAAAGATTTTATGACAGTTTCTAGAAGAACACCTTCCCAAGAGTTTACCCTGTACTCACAATACACATCCATTGGTGAACCCATATTACCATCCTACACGAATTATTTTTCTCTGTCCGTCATCCATTAATTCCACTCCAAACACATATTGGCTTTAATAGGATTTCAGCAGACCTTGAGAGACTGAAGCATGTATGTTAATCCACCTGGAAGTGCTGCAATTACAACATTGTTTTGTTGCAGATGTTTCTTTACATTTTCTGTTAAGTGGGACCTAAACATGCCCCTCACCAGCAAGCTCCTTTCTTTTCATAAACCACCTGATTACCTATTCCATACATAGTCAATCCATAAATATACTCCAGTGTCCTCCATCCAACTTTTCTAATTTACGTGAAAGAAAACACTTGAAGGAAACTTTATGTTTGGCAATGTTTTTCATTTAAATATAACCACTGGCTTTACTAAGTTCCATCTGCAAAACAGCTTAACAGTGCACTTTGTCTTTTAATTAGCTTAACTTTTTATCAAAATTATTTTTTTTTTTATTTTAGGAGTCAAGTTTTGTTACAAAGCATATAAAAAAAAGGTTCATCCACATAATCAATCTGACTCTGTGGGTAGTCTTGATGCTTCCTCAGTCCAATCAAATAACTAAAAAGGTTCATCCACATTATCAATCTGACTCTGTGGGTAGTCTTGATGCTTCCTCAGTCCAATGAAATAACTATGGAAATTTGTAATTTTTTTCTTTGATGTGTGCAGGGAGTTTCTGTGCAATATTAGTTGTCTGCCTAAACACCAGTTTGCAGTTCTTTTAAAATCTTTGCTTTCACCTAGGTGCTTGAGTCTATACCAGCTCTGGTATTTTTATGGTTTTCATTAACTCATCCTAATAAATAATTTTCAAATTCACATGTGACAGATGCTGGATCTAATAGCACATTTCTTCAGAGAGGTTTCACTGTCCTATCATGCACCAACTTTTCATTTATTCGATACTTGCTTGCTGCAGCAATGCTGTTTGAAGAGATCGCAAATGCAACAACTTTCAGCTTGAAAATAATTTCTTATTTCATTCTTTTTTGCTGCTGAAGACATGGGGTTAAAATATTTTTAATTACAATATGAACTGAACACCATGGTTGTTAAACAATAAATGCCTACTAATGCATGCAAACTCCAATGGTTTTGTTAACTGCCTTGTTGGTCTGTTCACTGTAACTGGGCTCAATAAGAGGATGAGACAATTTCTTAATGTAGGCATTTAGATGTATGAAAGTATGTTTTCCTTTTTTGAGGTATGACAGAAAAAAATTCCATAGTGACATTCTTCTTTGGTTAGTTTACATCACTTAAGCAAATGGCAGATGAGTCCTAATGTGTCTTGCAATTACAGGCAGTATGTAGTAGTACAGTCAAGGAACCCTGATGTGTAACCTATCAATATTTTATAGGGGTTGATTTTGACTTGAATGTGTTTATCAGTAGACCTGACAAATAAATGTTTGCCATACTGGTACAATATATCTACTGGTGTATGTTGTTAGCTATACAACATTTATACAATGCTGGAGGCTTCAGGTTGTGCTTATGCAGTAACTGATAATATGCTTTGGAAAAAACTACAAACCGGGGAGATCTGAGGACCACTAATAAGGGATGAGGTTGGTAGAATTACTAAATATTAACCCTCTTGCACTTATGGGGGTTCCTATAGCGCTACCCGGTACACAACTCATGCCGTGGAGGGAAAAGTGGGGCTTGCACAGAAAAGTTTCTTTGTAAAAATCGATATGTCCAAACTATAACTGACATAGGCTTCTGGTTTGTTTTACGATGTTGGCAAATGATTGAATTTTTTCCTAAAGCAATCAGAAAATCTTTGCAAGGCTTAGAAAAAATAAAAAAGACGTGATGAACGTGAAATTTTTAAGGAAAATCGTAGATATTTTTTTTTTAAATAATCATGAAAAATATACTAATTTGGTTTGGGGAGTTTATTTTATACATAAATTGTGTGGAAATGTTTGAACTTTCACTTGGAAGCAATAATTTTGCTATAAATTTGTTTGCTAATTAGCTGTTACCGATTAGAAAATGCTAATTTTTTACGGGTGCAATTTTCAGGTTTTCCAACCTACTTATTTTGTTTCATATTGTATCTAAGTAAGGAATAAAGACAGAAAAAAATAAAGGTGGCATTAGAAAGCTGAATAAATTTCCTATAAAACGCACAAAAGAAAGATATATGTATTGTTAGAATAAAATTGAGCAATTGTTGTTAGATTACAAACAATCTTTTTTTTCCTAAGAAAATATATGGCAACGATTATTATATAGAAACGTTGATATTTTTACATTCTGCTGTTCAGCACGATAAAGTACAAAGAATGGCCGTTCGAATGATATATAATACATGCACACTGAAGTTATTTATAGATGCACAAACAGGTGTACAAAAAATTATCTAGGCACGCATAAATTCTGGCTGAACTACGGCGTTCAACGTGTATATATATATACGCTGACTTTTTCGTAATTACTCGGTAATAAATAATACTATAAAAAAGTGAAAGCTGTGAGCTGAATAAATTTCATATATATATATATATATATATATATATATATATATATATATATATATATATATATATATATATATATATATATATATATATATATATATATATATATATATATATATAATATATATATATTACCTACAATCAATAGATGTTCCCAGTAAAAAATTGAGCAATTAAAGCTCAAAGACGTAAGTTTTGTTTTTTCACGTAAAGTCAATTGTTCGCTAAAGATTTTAATATAGAGACGTTGATATTTTTACATTTTGCCGTTCAGCACGAAAAAGTACAATGAATGGCCGTCCGAATGATATATAATACATGCACATTGAAGTTATTTACAGATGCACAAATAGGCATACAAAAAATTATTCACGCACTCATAAACCCTAGGCCGAACTACGCAGCTCCACTAGGTTCTCGAGTGCTCATATTTACGCTTATATTTTTTGTAATTACTTGGTAATGAATAACGCTAAGAAAAAAGTGAAAATTGCAATGGAAAGCTGAATAAATTTTCTATAAATAGCCCACATAAAAGCAACAAGTGTTCCCAGAAAAAAATGAGCAATTGAAGCTGAAAGGCAGAAATGTTGTTGAAAGACAGAAATATATGTAAAAAAAAGTAAATTCTTCACTATTTATCTTATTGAAAAACACTTGAAATGTTATTCAAAATACTCAACAATCACTTGCAAACACTTTTAAACACAATAACAAAAGTGAAAGCACTTCACAAACGCAGACAAATGACGACAAAGCAAAAAATATGAGAGCGCTAAAAAGAAGTGCTGAACTCGGTCAAAACAGGAGGGGAAGTGCTTGAGTTGAGGGGAGGACTGTGTGGCGCATGCGCGATACCTATCGGTTTCCTATTTATGTTTTTTTTTAGGTCCAAGATCTGCCCACACAATGGCGTAGTCCTCGTTTTCTTCAAATGACTTGTTTTTTGGTGAATTTCCCCCAAAAATAACTTGCGCGGAAATCGCGTCATCGTAGCACTTTATGGCAAAAAATTTATTTATGTGGTTTTGCGTCATCAGATCACCAGAGGGGTTAATCAGGAGTCTAACCAGATCATCTACATATAATACTCAACTGTGTGTGGCTGGCCCTAACTGATTCATTCTTAACAGAAATAATATGCAACTGTATCTGGGAAACTACAACTTATTAGAAATTCAATACCTTGCACTGTAATTGGAAATTACTGAAATGCTCTGTAGTGGATACAACTTTCCTGTAGGCAGTAACAAAAGTTTTTGCAATGTCCCTTTGGTCTCAGGTGTGCTGTTCTATATGTATCTTTTATTTTTCATTAGGAGTACAACCTAAATTGTGCCTTTTGCCTTTAAAGTGTTCAGTTTAGCTTCTAACCTAACTATCCAACTAATTAAACAATGTTTTGCAGCAATTTTCACCATGTAATTATGAACAAATCTTTTTGATCAGCCCCTTAAGTAAAAAATGAGACTTGATAGTCTGGATAAATTACCTCAAGTAACTCTTACACTGTGGTATGTAAGGCACAATATTTACCACAATAGTTTTTATCCAAAGTTTGTCATAAGCTGTGTAAAATTGGGACATTTACATAAAATGTTTAACTGTCATATTGCACACACACACACTCCATTTAGTGATTGGTTCATGCTTAGCTGTTAAACTAAATATCAAGAACAAACTGAGCATGTCCAGTTCCAAGATTACATTATAAAACAAAATTATCTTCTTGTGACCAATAATCCCCTTATTTAACCTGATGAACACCAATTCTTTTAATATGGCTTTATATAATTAATTCTTTAATTATAGTTTTCTATAATTAAAAGAGTATTTAATATGCTGAACACAGAAATTCTTTTGAAAATAAATAAATAACTGCATACGGTAATGAATGCTGCATCATATACATTTCATTTTGTTGTTTTTATATAAAGTAACTTGTTCAATGACATACTTCCAAAAATATTCATTATTTAAAATATGGGAAAGTACCTCCAAAAATATTCATAATCCTCTTATTTAACCTGATAAACACAAATTCTTTTAATATAGCTTTACATAATTAATTCTTTAATTATAGTTTTATATAATTAAAAGAGTATTTAATATGTTGAACAAAGAAATTCTTTTGAAAATAAATAAATAATTGCATATGGTAATGAATGCTACATCATATACATTTCATTTTGTTTTTATATAAACTAACTTGTTCAATGGCATACTTCCAAAAATATTCATTATTTAAAATACGAGAAAGTACCTACAAAAATATTCATTATTATTTGAAACATGGTAAAATACCATCTGTCAATGATTCCTACATAATTTCATCAATAAGCCAATAATAAAAATTGATATCTTACGTTGCCGGACGTTGCTGGTTTGTTGTCTGACTGGATCCAGCTTGAGTGGTGCTGCTTGATGAACCTGTACCCCTTCCACTTATACTTGAGAACAGTTGTCTTACAAAACCCAATATAAATGTGATGGGTGACAAGATGATCCACAAGAACTGCATAACTCCTCCTTGTGAAGGTACTAAACTGCCGCTACCAGATCCACTTGAATTCTGTTTAAAATATTAATGAAGAGTTAATTATAAAAGATAGTAATAATCAAGCATCTATAAGCAACAGAGAAAATATAGGCATATCAGAGAAGCAACAGCACAGGAACATTGTTTGTTAAATGTGGTAAAGATGTAAAAACAGTAATAGTGAATCTGTCTCCTTGTACAGCGTGTCATGGTAGACATGACACCTACAAGAATGATTTTATTACAGTATTTATCTTCAGGCTAGTAACTGGCTTCCTTCCATGTTGCCAACCAACAACCTGATTTTTCTACTGGCACTCACTCCCTAATTAAAATCAGCAATGAATGAACCTTGTACAAGACTGTTAGAAACCAAACAGCCAGAGGAAAAATATGCTGGGTCTAAAGTTGATTAGTCTTGACTCACATTTCTTATAAGTGAGATTTATAGTTCCTAATTCTTCCACAAATTTTATTTCAATAACCTTACTGATGTCTAATTGCTGTCTATGAAAAAGTATTAGAAAAATACAGTATTGTCAAAGTAAAAAAAAAAAAAAGCTAATAAACCAATAGCCTACATAGTGGTTCCCATATTTACCTCAAGTTTTCCAATTACAGGTTTTATATACTATGTTATATAATGGTAATTTAACAGGTAGTACAATGTGGCTCATAGCTAGAGACCAGCAATTATCCTCCTTCAAACAAAGGGACAATCATAAAAACAGCTAAGTGCCTAGTAGGTATAAGGGTAACTTATCAAAGAGGTTGAATGTCAAAGAGACATTAAGAGAGACAGGTTTGCATTCAAGGAACATATTCTGTAATTCTTATTAGTTGAGAGCCCGCCTACACCTAAAGCAGTTAGACAGGGGATTACAGCTCAAGATAGTTCCTCGTTGGGCAAGTCGGTAGAGTTCTCGGCTAGCACTCTGCTAGGCCCGAGTTTGATTCTCCAGCCAGCCAATGAAGAATTAGCGGAATTTATATCTTGTGATAGAAATTCATTTCTCAGTATAATGTGGTTCAGATTCCACAATAAGCTGTAGGTCCTGTTGCTAGGTAACCAATTGGTTCTTCGCCACGTAAAATAAGTCTAATTCCTCGGGCCAGCCCTAGGAGAGGTGTTAATTAGCTCAGTGGTCTGGTTAAACTAAGGTATACTTACTTACAGCTCAAGATAAAAAGGACAAGAAAAAGTATGAAATAGTCTGTACAAAGATCAGGCAAGAACAGCTACTTTAGCATTAAAAGGACACACCTTTACCTAGTCTCTGCAACATGTTTTGAAGCCTCCACCAAACTATGAATCAGTGATAGTAGAAATAACTGTTAACTTTTAACATATACCAACAGCAATGTATAGACTTCCTTTGCTTTGACAATAATTTCAGTTCTCTCTGAGGATTGTAAAAAAAAAAAAAAAAAAAAAGTACAATTTCTTAGGGTAAGCAAGTAAGGGTCATGACAGAAAAGAAGAGAGCTGTCAATGTGAAAGCTATACAAAGAGACATGAGTAAACTAGCCAAGCTTAGTGGTATATGCCAATCACACACCCATCCTCAACATGCTTAGTTAGTCTTTAGATGAGGATCCCTGACAACAGATTAACATTGTCTCAAAAATGTAAAGTCCAAATCCTGACACACTAACTGTGCTATCGTATCAATTATAATTGGTATATGTATATAACTAAGGCCAAAACAATGAAAAATGTCCCCTGGCACATATTTACAAATCAAAAATATTTCTGAATGTTCCACTGTTTCACTCAGCAGTGAAAATCGATTTTCTACCACTAAACTTAATTTTTCCAGTTCAACTGGAAAAGAAGCTTGAAGGTGTAGTTACTTTATTTTTACCCAACTCATAAATAACTACTGTATATAATTAATACTGAAAACATTTATTCTTTTGTTTGTTTAATGTAAGAGAAAGCACAACTCCCTGAGTTCAATGAGGTTCGGGAATCAAATAATCAGTTATCTTTGCACTCATTCACTGTTTGGTTCACTCTCACCATTTGTCAAAATATTTCACCTGAGAGCATATAAATAAGTTATTAATGCTATTGTTCATTTTCTACATTTATAATGAGAACTTAACAAAGAAACAGAATTCTTACTACAGTAACCTGAAAAGCTTTACTGTGAAACATCAATTTATACTTTTGGGCCTCCAAGGAATAACAAGTATAACTATGTCTGTAAAAATAAATTAACTTTAATTTACTAAGCTTCAAACAGTAAGGAGTCTAACTAGGTCTATTGGTTCACTTCCAATTCAACTAATCTATATACTGTATATAAAAATGGACGTATGTACTGTATGTATGTGTGTATATGTTCCAGCATCACAACTGACTTACTATCTGGAAAAGAATACTGATGGGGTAAGACATCACTGGCGCCAAAGCGGGTGGGGGTAACACGTAAAAATAACTGAAAACGACAGATATTAGTGTCTAATCCACAGTTTTCGAGGTTGCTGAGATGAATGGTGACACTCCCAATGCCCTTTAAGTCTAAGTTCAACCTTGATAAGAAGGGGAAGGTGAGAAGGGGTGAAAAATAAAATGTAAAAAATGACAGATATGAAGTTTGAAGTTTCCATAATAAAACTAGTAATGTAATACCTACCTGAACACCTGAATTAGCCCTGGTCACTGACCGGCCGAACTATATCCCCATAATTTTACCCACAAAGTGGGTAATTAACTGTCAGCGTTACCAATGCTTCAGGAATAATCTTGTCAAATAAGTTACCTGAAGTACCGTTGACAACACTGATGCAAATACTGGCCGACAGAGGTCGACATCCCCAATTGAGTCACTCACTATCAAAAATTGAAGTGGGGAGGAGGGTGAGAATCATTCAGGTATTCAGGGAAGTATTACAATATTAGTTTTATTATGAAAACTTCATATTGCAATACACTTCCTGAACACCTGAATTAGCCTGATTAACATTTTAAAGGAGGTGGCATCAATCTAATTCAGCTCTACTTGTCAATGGAGAAAAGCAGGTAACTCATTATCCACCTACTATGTGTAAGTGAATGTGTCCTCACCTGGTTATTCAACTCGGTAATTGAGGATGCCTGTAGAGAGAGTACCCCGACGTCAGTCTCGTGTCTAAGGTAGTGTCTAAGTCATGCTGCCTCCCATGTGGTATTCTATACCTCTCATGAATGGAGGGGAAAAGACGAACCTCCCATGTGGCTATTCAGAGCCCCTCATGTATGGAGGAGTACGACGAACCTCCCATGTGGCTATTCAGAGCCTCTCATGTATGGAGGAGAAGTTGAGCGTGCAGGGCATTCAAGTTCTTCACGGCTCGCTGATGCAGATGGCTGTGCAGAAGAGGTGGAAGATAATCCAACTTGGTCATCCCGATCTACCTAACCTTAAAGGCCTAACAACAAATTAATACTCTCAATATGAACCCCAACCAACAGACTCTTAAGTTCATTAGACTACTATTAACTACCTAAAACTCCCCACACCCTGACATAACAATCTAATTATAAAATCGAGTTGGCCGCAACAAATGGACCTAGTGAGCAACCCTTCTCCGAAGAAAACTGAATGTCTCTAAGGTAGAACGTTGTGAAAACTGACACCGACTTCCAAGCAGCTGCCTCCAAGATCGCCGACAACGAAAAATTCCTCAAGAAGGCAAAGAAATAGCCATTCCCCTGATACTACGTGCCCTTGGACGTGAAGAAGAACTCAAAGGCTCCGAAAGCGATGAAAAACCCTCCGACGCTTGACTAATAACCTCTCGCAAGAAACTAATTGCATTTTTGGAAATGGGACGAGATGAATACTTAGGGGAAACAAATAAGGTTCTTAGACAAGGCAAAAGTTTCTCGGTACTAGACAAATAAACTTTGAGAGCCCTAACTGGACACAGCAGCTCTATACAAAAGAAAAATATCCTTCCCCAAAAAGGATACCATCCTAGACATTGCCCGAATCTCTCCAATTCTTCTTGCTGTAGCCAGAGCAACTAAAAATAACACCTTGGTTAACTGCCTAAAGGACGACTCTAAAGGTTCGAATGATGAAGAGATTAACAAACTTAAAACAGCTGCTAAATCCCACGAGGGGGCCCAAAGCGGAAAAATTGGACGCTCTATTTTAAAAGCTCTTCATAGATCGTGTAAAATTCTGCTGGTCGAAAGCTCAGGTGGATGAAACTGGAACATGCTGCTGAGCATCAACCTATAACCAGCAATCGTAGAATAAGATAAATTCTTTTTCTTTCTCAAAAACAAGAGGAAATCTGCTACTTTCGCTAATGACGGACAAGACATGCTATGCCCCTCTTTTCGGCACCAACTACGGTACATCGCCCACCTGGCCTGGTAAAGTTTCCTAGTCCAACTTCTCAGACAGAAAGACAGCTGGTGAGCCACTGCCTTAGAGAGTCCTGAATGACGGGCTGCTCGCTGGAGTCTCTAAGGGGCTAGCTTCAGCACGTGGAGGTTCCGATGGAAGTAATGGAAATGAGGCTGTCTGAGAAGATCTTTCTTCTCTGGAAGGAATACTGGGACTTTCATCAACATGTCCAGAAGGTCTGGAAACCAAGGTCTTTGGGGCTAGAAGGGGCATATCAAAGTCATCTGCGTGTTGACATTGTTTCCGAGTTTGATCAGAACTTCCTGGATCAACCCAGTTGATCCCCTATTGTCATAGGGGGGTCAGTTATAGAACTGGAGTCAAACTATCTAATCCAGAGTTCTCAAATATTTGAGAACACGCCAAAAGATGTAAAACAGAAATTGATTATAGAAATTTTAAAATACTTTCCAAAGTCCCCAGTTCTTCGCTTCCTATCTTTGAATCTCTTTTATTAAACTACTAGTACCAAGATTGAACAACAAACTACCTCAACAACTCTGTACCTGACATGAGTTTACTCCCGGCCTGGAATTCTTTGTTTA